>NW_023459159.1:0-72423 GCF_013731165.1 Rhagoletis pomonella | reverse complement strand
TCTTTACCAGGCTTATGAAAGAAGCCGGCAATTTAGGACTTGTAAAATTACAGTTGTCCTTAGGAGACAAATTGCTTAATTATACTCGATTAGATAAATTTATAAAAATAGGTACCAAAGTTCTCAAAAACTTAATTATTGCATTAACTCCGGAGGTTTGTCACATACAAATATTGAAAAAATTAAAAAGATTCTTCACAAATATAACGATGATCCTGTTAATGGTGGCCACCCAGGAATCAATCGTCCGACCAACAAAATAAAACAAAAATATTGCTGGAAAAATATAAAAAATTCCAATAAATGCATTAACTGTAAGAAAAATAAAATCAATACACACCTGAAAGAACCAATGATAATAACGGAGAGACCTCCAAAAGCTTTTGATACAGTACAGATCGATACAGTTGGACCATTTCCAAAATCTTTAAATGGAAACGAATATGCACTATGACTAAATATTTAATTGCAATCCCAATAAAAAGCAAACACGCAAAAACAGTTGCTAAAGCAATATTCGAAAACTTCATTCTAATATATGGATGTATGAAAACAATCATAACAGATATGGGAACCGAATATAAAAAAAATTTATTTCAAGAATTATGTAAACTTTTAAAAATTGAGCATAAAACCTCAACACCTTACCATCATCAAACTTTAGGCACGGTTGAACGCAGTCATAGAACATTCAATGAATATGTGCGTTCCTACATATCCATTAACAAGGAAGATTGGGATGAATACCTTAGATACTTTTCGTATTGTTACAATACAACACCTTCCTCAGTCCATGGTTACTGTCCTTTCGAACTAGTTTTTGGAAAAACACCTCTGACTTACGAATTCTTACAAGAAAACATAGTTAGCCCAGTATACAATTATGAGGCCTACGACCAGGGTTGCCACTGACGAAAATATATACTTACCATCTATTTAAAAAAAATCTGTAAAATATCTACCAACATTTTTTTTAGTTATTTTAATAAAAACTATAGATTTGTTCTTTGCTTAGTTATTTCAATAAAAAATTTTAGTAGGTAATTTTTGTTTAACCAATGATATTGTTTTTGAGGTCATATTTATGACATCTTCGCGGTTTCCTTCAACTAAAATCAAAAACTTTATCAATTGAAAAAACTAGAACTGGAGTTATTGTAGACAAATACAGTGACTCAAAAAATCGCTTGGTGATTTTTTTATAATATTCACAATGTTTTTCAGCTAAAAATATTGTAATTTTATTTTTGTAAAGGAATATTGTTTGCGCTGTAACGAAAATCATAAAAATCAAGGATTAAATCTATGCATATACCATAGAATATGCATATATAGAAGAATTTAACACATTAGCGCCAAAATTTCGAACTTTTTTCTCTGAATTTTTAAAACATTTTTGGGTTTACAGTTTTTAGTCCATTGAATTTTAGTCTAACCAACAACCTAAAAATTCCCGTTGATTTAAATATTTTTTGCCACCGGACTTTTGTGTCTTTTTTTCTTTTTTAATTTATTAACTGCCATTTATAAAACCGGCGTTGATTTTTTAAAATTTTTTTTGCGGACAATCATAGTCTGTAATGACGTGCCTGTTCATTTTTTTTATTTTTATTTGAAGAATCATTTAAAATATTTAGGCAATCAAAAGCTCCGCAGTATTCCAGCAAAATGAGTTTTGAATAGAACACAGTTTAAGTAAAATCCTTTAACAAAAATCTACCAAAATGAGAAAAAATTTACCTTTTTACATATATGTAATTCTTCTATATTGCTAGTACAATATGATCGCAATGAGTTTCGAAATCAAAGAAAGACAGCCTCTGAAAATTTTGTGATTGTAGAAGTATACGTGTATATTTGTAAACTACTACATAGAATGAAGTGCCATATCATAACAGGGCCGATCCAGGGAATTCAACAAACAAACACAAATTTGACGGTCTCATGTTTCCTTCACGCTGAAATGTATATCGAACCGTAGCCGCGAAATGAAGTAAGACAACTTTTTTCAATATTTAATTTTCATGCATAAACTAGGCAAACGTCAAGCTGTGAGGTTGTACTTTATTGTGCTCTGATTTTGGCTTTCTACTTACTAAGTTCATTGTGCTAATTCTGTGTTAAAGTAGTGATAAAAAGTGCTTATGAGCATCAGAGTGTGAAATAATTGAAGCTAAGTGAAAGTTATTGGTTTTATATTAAAGTAAATTTAATTAAATTTCACTAGCATACATTTTAATTTTGCCGAGTCATTTGTTGTTATCATGGTTGTTGTATCCTTTGTAGTTAACTTTCATTTTGTTTTTGCACATTTGTTCTACTATTTTTGTTTATTTGTTCTAGTAATTCTTGTCACAGCTGTTTGCGTTGCGTTTATTAAGTGTCATAATTACAGTGATACTCAAACTGTTCGCTACATTTATTTAAAGCCATTTACATCAGCTCCTTAATTGTTATAATTTATTTTGTTTGTCTTTTATTAACGAGTGTATTACATAAATCTTTCAATAAGAAGTGTGATCTTGATACTTGCCGAATTAAAAGCGATTCTGAACGCTACTTATCGTGCTGGCTGTGTGATGGTATTTACCATCTGAAATGTGCTGGTTTGACGGGAAGAATTCTGGACGCTACTAATGATGACAAGGGCCTTCGCTGGTCTTGCGTAAAGTGAAAAATATTGAAAATACTGGTTCCGTACGTCATGCGGACTGCGCACCTCGTGCGGAGGGGCGGGAATGGAGGGTAAAAACCGTTGGAATATTATTATTATTATTATTATTAATGCCTCTTAGAGCACCTGCATCAAAAAGTAAATTAAAATATATATATATGTACATTATTTTAGCGGTTAGGGCTCGGTATGACGAATTTCTCCGATTCTCCTTATTTGGAAATACGGAAAATTGGAAGATAGAAGATCCTTTCCTAGCAAAGACAAAACTTATTTGCACATAAAGTGGTGTGGTACTTTATATATTGGCCGAATCCAATAAAGCACGTTATTCGATTCCAACTGATGCCAAGTACTTCTCTAACTGGTATTTTTATCCTCTGCCACCACCAACGGCCGCAGCGCTTCTCATAGATTTACAAAAATTTTATTTTTAGTTAATTTTTCATCAGAGTTGTTTTTAAATAAAAATTTGTGAAACCACATCTGAATTTCGAAAAGTAAAATTGTCATATTGAGTACATTCTCTTATCGGATCTCTCTTTCTTTTTTCAATATTTCGGCACTCTGATGTTGGGGAATGTACTTTGAATGTCCTAGCAATATAGAAGTATTACATATATGACCTTTTTACCAACCCGAGTTTTTTCTACCAATTTTATTAATAATTTGGCAAAGTCGCAACCCTGCCTACGACAAAGATATAAAATATAGGTTACAAATTGCACAGCAAAGAGCTAAAATATTAGTGCAAGAAGCTAAGGAAAGACAAAAAATTAATTATGATAGAAATACTCTAAGTAAGGAAATAAATATAGGAGATTTAGTACTAGTTAAAGACGAAACAGGTTATAAATTAGATAGTAAATACAAAGGGCCCTATAGAGTAGAAAATATAGATAAGAAAAACTATTATACTTTAAGTGCTAAAAATAAGAAAATCATAATACATAAAAATAGGCTTGAATTGCTAGAATAAGAACATTTCAGTGTGTAAGCTTAAACACAAAACTTAGAATTAACTTTCCATTTAATTACTTCACAAAAATATACTGCACGAATAAATAAATAGCTTCAACAAGAATGTTCGTTCATACCAAAATAAAAATTTTAACCGATTTTACATTTAATTATGTCATAAAAATATACTGCATGAATAAATAAACAAATAAATGAAAAAAAGACACACAATAAATAAAAGAAACTCAGCAATTACGTAAACACTTTCATGTAAAGTAAACGAACTAAAGTAATTTGTAGTTATGTCATAAACATAACATACATTTTCAATTCCAAAAGTACATTGGTACTAAATCGACATTTTTGATACAATTTTGTCAAAATACAGCGCTATGCAAAATTCTCTCGCAATACCATTGTGTATACCAGAAATTTAAATTTCTGTGGATGAAAATATCATCTTTTTCTACCTCATAGAAGTAAATACGTGGTGTTTCTTAACAACGAAAGACTTGCTACAATCAACACACAGTTGCAAAATGTTTTCTGTGAAACTTCGATTGCGTTAAACGTAACCGTTTTTTTGTAAAGTTTTTGTGTTAGGTGCACTTAATAAACATACTTGTACGCTTTTTTTGATTACCTTGATATATTTATTTGTATTAATAACTTAGAGTACAACTCCACAAACATACGTATGCTGTTATATGGGAAGAGGAGGGGGGAAGACATAGGAAAGTTGGAAAGGGTCAGAGGGTGAGAGGGTAGGAACAGGACGATGACATATATAGCGTCTTGTAGGAAAAACGCTCCGTGCTCGCCACGAAGCTCCTTAAGCGAATGATATCTATTTTCATCGAGAGTCTGGAAGGAATGCGACCCGAGGTGCTTGAACCTTAGTTTCGCAAACGCAGGACTCTAGAGCATCAGGTGTTGAGATAATTCCATACCACTATTCACCATGCAGCTCCCTGGACCGCCCCTGGTCTACACGTGGTCAGATGGACTTAGCCACCTTGCATCCAAAGGGTCTTTGCCCAGCGCACGCTGAGCTGACTAAACGTCCATCTGTCCAGAAGGAGACCGCTTGAGATTAGCGGAGCACCCAGACCTTGAGCAATTTCTCAAGGGTTCCCTGTATTGCAAGCTCATCGGCTACGCAGTTACCCATGATTTCGCTATGACCCGGAACCCAAATGAGCTTAATAGCGTAGTTATCCGATGTGGTCGATAAGGAAGTACAGTCTTCACCGTTTTCTAACGAATCAACAAGGATCCAAGAGCTGCTTGGCTGTCGAAATAGATATTCGCCTACATAAAATTGGTTACACTAGAGAGCAAACAATCCGAAGCCTCCTGTACTGTGGCTACCTCTGCTTGGAAAACGCTACAGTGATCCGGTTGCCTGAATTTCAGATTGATGGAGTGTTTTTTCTGTTTACATTTTTGAATAAAAACGAAAATTCGAGCAGCTGTTCGGTAGCATGAAAATTGCTGCAAACTATACTGGATATTTTCCTCTTGTGAGATAACAGATGACATTTCACGGAAATTTTGTTGATGGACATGTTTTACTGGAGATGTTAAATGCACGTACCAATAGAGATATTTACCTAATTTAAAAACATATGTGTTTATATGTATGTATGGTATTTTAAATGTTGGTACTTTTTCGGCTGATTTAGTATTTTTTTTGGCCATTTGGTACAAAATTCAAAAACCTATTTATCATCCCTGCTCACAAATGTATAAGCATTCTTTTAAAGAGAGGAGGTGTAGTGTATCAGAAATCCATATCTACATAACGCGCCAAAAGTGCATTAAACTTATTATGTCGCTAATGCAAACAAATTGTGGTTCACACCAGATATTATTGAATGCTCGATTTCTGCTTACACTGCATTCTCCCATAAGCATATTTTGCTAAGCTAAGCCAATGTGCATATGTATGTGCATAAGTGTTTGGCTGCACATACATGTGTTTGTAAGACTAGTATGTAAGAAGTATAATAAATATGTATTATAGTAAATAAGAAAACATAGAATTAAGTAAGTTTAAATTTGTATGAATTAGGAAAGAAATAATTAATAAAGAGCAATCAATATTCGATAAGCGCTCGACTGCGCCACAACACATTTCTTGTCATTTTATTACAATGAAGATGAAGATGAAGATGGAGATGAAGATGGAGATGAAGATGGAGATGAAGATGAAGATACATAAATATAACCTTAAATAACATTAACTTAAATAACGATAGTGACAAAGATAGAGAGGAAGAATGTGATACGGATAAAAAAGGAGATACAACTGAAGAATGTGCGATGTTATGTTATGGTGTGTTATGCTTACGGTGACCATCCGTTCTGTTTTTTGCAGGACCGTACTGTTTTTCAAAGGTCGGTCCTGCGTAGTTTTTCAAAACTGAAAAACCCGAAAATGTACTGATTTTTTCCAAGTGTCCTGCATTTGTCCCGCATTTTATTCGTTATTTTAAAATTATATAAAATTATGGATGGATTTAAAAAAAAGTGTTTTTTGGTACTTTTCGTAGCTTTTCTTCAATATCTCATGAAAAAATCTGCAAATTAACGTAAGCGACTTACAGCTCGAAGGGTATTGATGTGCCTCTTACCAAAATTATTAGTGCTACAGGCGAAAAAAGTGAGATTTTCAATCAAATACGCAGTTTCATTTGATTATGTTTTTTCATTATTTAAAAAATTCGATAAAGAAGATATATCATTACAGTAAACTTTGGGCCAAAGATAATGAAAATCGGATTATAAATGTAGATGCTATGGAGCGCAATCTGCACAAATTATATATTTTTGTAAGGGGCATTTTGTAACTCGTCATTTACGTCGATTCACTACGTCGATTTTTGACAAATAACTGCGAAAAGTACCAAAAAAAACAAAAAAAGAAGGGTATTGTTTTCGTTTTGAACGACTCAAAATTTGCATATAAAATAATCTTTTAAAGATTTTCACTTTTCGTGTAAGCTATTGTAATTATAATATGTTTTACTATACTTTTATAAATATTCATGTAAAAAAAGATTATTGTCAATGAAGAAAACGTGATTCATTTTTAAAGTTTAAAATGTATTAAGAATTTAGAATCATAAATACTCTTTTGATATTTTTATACTACGTAAATATATGCAGGCATATTTTTGAAAAATTGTCCTTCATTTTGAATCCATATTTATGGTCACCGTAGTTATGCTACATATGTTATGTTATTTAATCTTATGGTATGTCATGTTATCCTATGAAATATTATGATATGCTAAGTACTAAGCTAAACTCCCCTCCACTTAACCCTTTCCAACTAATGTTATTTCACCTCAACTCTACTCACATAATCTATACTTAATTTTAGCGGTTGAATTTCAACCGCTCGGCGAACACTAGTAAGTATGTATAAATATGTATACAATCGATTTTTATATATGTAAATACATATAATCATTCATCTAGAACCTTATCGAAAACCTACCTGAAAATCGAAAAGCTACCGTTTTTGAAATCGGCACTTGCCACGGTTTCAAACTTCACGTATTCTAACTCGGGAACATCCAAACAGCTGCGTAATTGCTCATCATCATCGACTGGGGGCTCGGTTTTTTTCTCCACAACTTTCCGTGCTGCTACCATTCACTAGGGTGGAAAACTGTTCCCTCCATAATTTATGTACTTACTGGACATCGGTCACCAGATCGCCATTGTTGTTCTTACAGCAGTTCGTCCTGGTCTTGAAACCTTCCGTAAGTCGCCTAACTCACACACAGAATTTTTGCGAGGAACATCTTTCCTCAAAAATACAGTGGTCGGCGTAGCTGGAGTAGGACCCACAAGGGCTATTTTTTTGTTGTAAAAATGACATCGACGTCGACATCGACAACCATAAAAGCGCCGAATATTATTTTCAAAAACTGGAAACAAATTTTTATTATTTCACCAAGAAACTTATGGCCTTATTCATAAAAAATAAAGTAGCTTTATAAAAGGTGTATATATTGAAAAATTTATGAAAACGTCAATTTATAAAGCTCTTTAAATCTACTATATTTTTTATGAATATGGCCATTAGTTTTAAACTTGTATGTATACATATTATAAGTAATCAATTTTTGTTACATAACATAGAATAATCAATGTTTCAAACACGAAAAATATTTGACAAATTTATGGCTGCATTTGTTTTATGAAGGGATCAGTTATTTTAAAAATCACAATAACCATTTGTTTTTGCCAATATTTGGGGGTGTTTTTCAAAATACACTATAACTATAAATTGATATATTTTAACGGAAAACTTTAGAAAATATATTATTTTATTCTCAAAATACTTACCCGTATAATAAATTTATTAGCCACAATATTGTTACCGCTTGGAAAATGACTTAAAACTAAGAGTGGTAATTTTCCGATAGTATCGATAGTGTTAAAAACTGTCGATAGTAGACCGAAACCCAAAACCTCTCTCTCTAGTGTGCAAAATCAATTCGGAGTCACCATTCTTTTCTAACAGCCCACTGTACGTTGTGTGCTCTCGCATTTGTAAGCCTTTGGCCCTCTATACTCGTATTTACTGATAGGCAAAGAAAGTAAGTCGTGTACCGCATAGCAGTCGAATAATCATGATATTTTGAAACCTGGCTGCTAGGCCCAGAGGGCGCCAGCACACTTAGGCCCGATCAGGGCCCATTGTGATACCACATGTATCCAAAGACCCCTACTCCTTAAACCAGTTCGTGGAGTCTGCGAACCTTAGCAACTGCCGTATTGCAAACTTAGCAGTCGCGCTTATATCGTCTAGAAGACCTATACCTAGGAATTTCTGTCTTTTCCTGCCTAGTGCTGGGCAATCGCATAGTAAGTGCCTTATTGATTCAGGCTCTTCTTCGTCGTGGCAGCTTCTGCAGTGTCGTTGTGACTAACCCCGAGGCGTTCTGCGTGCCTTCCTATCAGGATATGTCGTGTGAACAGACCAATGGCCAGTGACATCGCCTTTATTGAGAGTGAGAATTTCCCTCGATCTCCGTACATCCCAGCTTCGTTGTATTACAGTTTTCAGTACGCTCCCATCTGGAGGCCGCTTCTTCAAGGAAGTTCTCCCTTAGTAAGAGCTTTCAGGAAGCGAGTGGCATACCCATCCTCTTTCAGGCTGGTGAAAGTGCAAGGTCGTCTGCCTTCTCATTTCCTGGTATGTCACTGTGCCCCCGTACCCATACCAGGTGCAAAGCGAACTGCTCCGCCATCACGTTAAGTGATTTGCGGCAGTTGACAACTGTTTCCGAGTTTATAGTGACAGAGTCAAGCGCCATAAGGGCCGCCTGACTGTCTGAGTGTATATATATTTCCGTAGTGGCCATAACAGCTAGTTTTAGGCTGTCAACGTCTTCTTGTATGGCTGCCAATTCGGCTTGAAAGACACTACAGTGGTCAGGTAGTCGGAATGATCTTTTTCTTCCCAGTTTCTCGGAATAGACGCCTCGCCTACCCTATTTTCTAGTTTGGAGCCGTCCGTGTAGAATCTTATGGCATCTCTAGGCCCCGGAACTCCTTCGAGCCATGATTCTCTGCTAGGTAGCATGACGCTATAACCTTTACTGAAAGTGAGCCTTGGTACACAGTAGTCCGTTGTACTCGGTAGTTGTCGGTTTCTCAGAATTGTAGTGTGACCACAACGAGCCGTTTTCCAGCTTTTAAGCCCCTGTAGTCTTAGCGCTGCAAACGCAGCGTATTGTCGTCCCATAATATCTATGGGTATGATGTTAAGGATCGTATTCATTGCCATAGTAGGTGTTGTGTGGAGAGCACCACTAATGCAGATCAGGGCCGTTCTCTCCACTTTTTGTAATTTAACACTGTTTACTTTCTTCTCCAGCACTGGCCACCATACCACTACCCCGTACAGAAGTATGGGCCTCACCACGACGGTGTATATACAGTGCACTAGCTTCGTGGTTAAACCCCATTTTTGGCCGATTGCTCTCCTGCAGCTGTATAGGGCAACCGTGGCCTTCCGCACCCGCTCTTCGGTGTTTCGAGTCCAGCTTAATTTTTTATCCAGGACTATCCCCAGGTATTTAGCAGATTCGCTTAATTTTAGTGTGGTCTGTGCCAGCCTTGGTGTTATCAATGAGGGGATTTTGTACCTTCTTGTGAACAGTACAAGCTCTGTCTTGCTTGGGTTTACCCCTAATCCGTTATTTTTTGTCCACTTCTCGACTTCCTTCAGTTTTACCTGCATAATGTCACATAGAGTTTGTGGAAATTTCCCACTTACTGTTAGTGCAAGATCATCCGCATACGCAATACCCTTACAGCCACCCCCTTCCATGCCACAAAGCAGTGAGTTTACCGATGCGGCCCATAATAGAGGGGATAGGGCTCCCCTTTGCGGGGTGCCCCTCTCTACGATCCTGGTCAACGATACCAGCACGATATCAGCATTTGGTTTACGATCGCAACTAAGCGCGATTTGATGCCCAGGCCCGTCAGTGCTGCGTTTATCGCGCCCAGCATGATGTTGTTAAAGGCGCCCTCTATATCCAGGAAGGCTTCTACATCTCGAGAGTTTCCATGATCTCATACTTTGACGTTTGTTTGATATTGGCGTCTGGGAATGGAATTCGAATTCCGAATGTTCTCGCTTCTTTACTGCAAGAAGCCTCACCTTCCCTCCAACGAAATCAACGGCGACGCTCTGCAGTACGTGGACGAAGGAGGTCAAGCTTCAACTAGGCATTTACGTCGGTGACACGCCGATTCCGACGGTGAACAATCCGGAAATTTTAGGAGTTACCTTTGATAGCGTTCTTTCCTTCTCCCCGCATACAACCGCATTTGTCAATAAAGTACAGAGCCGCAACAAGGTTCTCAAGTTTTAACATATTTTTCATAGAAATTAAGCTGAAATATTTAGATATTAAACCTGAAATCAAGCACTATACGTTATTCGTTATAGCTTTCGATTTATCAAAAGAACAAAAACAGAATTTTGGAGATGACATCACCTCACAGTTACGCCTAGCCCGAAAAAAACGATGGAGTTTGCTAGAAGAAAAGCGCATATGTCATGAAATCGAATTACAAAGTTATTTAAATAAGTATGTTTGCTGAACCATGTCTGACGTAATTTACATTTATCTTATTACTAGACTCATGAAAGAAGATATGGATAGGCTTTTGGAAGGATTGAAACTTGATGACAATGTGACCGATCATGAACTAAGAGAGAAGCAGCAGGAAATCGAGCAGCAGTGCGTAAGTATTACCTGTTCATAGTCTTACTTTAACAGTGCATAAATAATAATATATTGAAAAAAGAATACGGCTATATATGTATGTACATATGTATATGGTGAGTTCCACAACAAAACGCAATAGTCTCCTAGATAATGAATATAAGCTAGCTGTCTATTTCTAAATAACATGTAGTAGGGACACTAATTATTACAACCCCGACTGAACGAAACAGAAGACAAATGGAAACTATAAGTAACCGTACATAACACTTGTTCATCGACCACAACCCGAGCTGACAACCACCATTAAACGGAGATACTTAAACTATAAACTTTAGCCGTCATCGATTCGCCACTTCTCGCTCGCTACGTTTGGGTTCCGGTCGC
Organism: Rhagoletis pomonella; assembly: GCF_013731165.1. Taxonomy (NCBI): domain Eukaryota; kingdom Metazoa; phylum Arthropoda; class Insecta; order Diptera; family Tephritidae; genus Rhagoletis; species Rhagoletis pomonella. The sequence continues at coordinate 61,140 of NW_023459159.1, read as the reverse complement.
TTAAAGAAGAATTTTGCATGTGAAAGCAACAACAAAGTTAGCTAGCACGGATAGACGATATCGAGTTTGGTTGAACCTCATTGAGTTCGTTCTTTTCGCCACCCGCTAACTGTTGGCGAATCGATGACAGCTTTTGTACAATAAACTCAAATTTCAATTTAAAAAGTGTTTTGTTATTTATTTGGGAGTACTTGGTCCCACCAAATTGGTGTCAGAGTGAGATACGAATCCACTGTAGAAATCGCGTGTTAATTAAAGTAAATTTTGCGAAAAGCGTGTGCGAAACTTCTAGGTGGTATCAGCAAAGCCGGCGCTGACATCACCGTGCGCTAAAGTTGGCGTGAAAAAACGTATGCGGTAATAGCATCGTTCTTAATAGCAAACATCTTCGCGAAAAGCTGCGTACACACATACAATTTTAAAGCAACGTACGTAGACTGCAAATTCACCAACGCGGACTTGCAATGCGAGGAAAATCGACAAATTTTCAGTACACAAGCCTAACGGGGAAAATAGCGGTAGTGGCAGTGCAGTAGCGGTGCGAGTTCGCAACACGAGCGGGAAACTACAAGAAACGGCAATGTACGCATGTAAGTAGGGTGGGTGTAGTGGCCATAAGGACAGGCGTTGTTTTACCGCTTTTATGAGGTCGGCAAGAATTTGTGCGTTCGGCAAAGTAAGGCGATAATTGAATAGCGGTAGTTCAGAGCAGGGAATTGGTTCGTCTAACGGCGCCACTAGGCGTAACGCTCGTAAAGCACAGCACAGCGCATAGTTGCGAAGCCGTGTGCATTTTATTGAAAGAAGGAAGGTTAAAAAAGCCAACGGACTGCGGCGTGAGAAACAGCAGGAAGCAATATTATAGTGACACGCTGATTACAGAATAAATACAAATGAGATTTCATAGTATTGTGGCGAATACTGCGACAACGCGAAGCGAACAACATGAAAATGGCAGAATGTTTGATGAAAGACGTAGAGCATTCGACAGCAAGAAACGTCAAGTGGAGGAACACTGCGAACAGCGAGAGAATGTACGATAGACGGCAGAATTCTCTAGAGTAGCCATGAATCAGCAAGCTACAAGTCAGTTGTAATACAGATCAATTGTGTTAGCAAGTTTTGTAGAGTATTGGAGTTGCTTTAACGAGTATTGTAAATGTTGTTATTTCATTAGCGTTTATTATAAGGTTTTTGTTGTACAATAAAGTTAATTGCACTGTAATTTGGTCATCTTGAGCGTTTATTTAGCAACCCAGCGTTACGAACTCAAGGGATTTGGGGAAATCCGTCAACTAAGAGCCTTTTCACATTACTCGGTATGACATACAATCGAAATTTTTTCGTCGGTAGTTTCAGCTTATCGAAGCGATTCCGCGTTGCTTTGATCTGCACACTTTTGTCGGAATACTTTCGGTATTTTATTCTGGCGAAGATAAAGACGTTATAGCTTGCTTTATTTATTTTTATTTATTTATAGTCTCCCAGAATAAGCTGTTCAGTGCAGCTAGTCTGTTCTAGCACTCCAGGACTTAGTTAGGAGGTCATAACAGAAGAATGCCTATTCATAGCCTAAATTAAGTCGACACTAAAGTTAGTTGCTGATCTTTGTCATAATTTTCAATGAAAAGGCGGCAACTAACTTTATAATCGACTTTGTTTCGACTATAAATATTCCAAAATGTATGTACAAGAACGACTTCTCAGTAATTCCTGTAAATCTGATGGGTACTGGAACAGACTAATGCGTGGAATGAGAGTGGCATCGCTCTTTGAAAATGTCACAGCGAAAAATGAATGTTCTCTAGACTTCGCTGTCATGCCTTGTTTTGCGCTGCGTCGGATAATCGCTTGTATGCAAAGCCCATTAAACAGATTCGATATGTGGCAGTACTCATGTTATGGGCTGCAGTACAATGCAAGTATAATCAGCGCTTAATGTGAAAGCGCTCTAATTTGGGGTTTACATAGGACAATTTTGCGAAGACAATAGCAATATATTCACACTTTCAACTAATACATTCGCACTTCTCTCATTCTCTCATTCTCTCATTGGCGGCTTCGTCACTGTCTTTGATTTTTCGAACACAGTGAAGTGGACATTAAATTGGACAATTCGGTCACGTCTTGGTTAATTTGAGAAAAAGAGGCAAGGCATAGTCGGAACAAATCGCAGAATTATGAAAAAATTGTTGTGTTTGACCTCTACTTCTCCACATTGGCCCAGTACAGTTCCTTTTCGGAGCTTTATTGACGACTCGAACTAGATATGTACTCAAACTGAAATGCATCCCAACAACCCACAATTTGTTTGTCCCACAATATCCATCAATCTTCGCCCAAACAATTGCTTTTGATTTCCTCCAAAATCACTCGCTTGCTGCTGTACGGGCCATCATACCCAAGTGGCACTTCCATGTTGTTATATGTCATGATCCTGTTCTTCATGTCGATCTTGATGCTTTGGCCGATTAAGAAATCTACTCCTATAATGACTTCATCCACGATCTTCACGACTCTGAACTTCTTTCACACCGACAAATTTCCTATTGTGACCTTGCATGTTATCTCTTCTACAACTTTGGTGTCCTCACCAGTTGCTGTCCTCTACCTTGCTACCACTTTAGTGGCGAAATCAGGTCGAATGATGGAATTTTATACGATCGTATCCACATTTAGTACTCGCTTATGTCCGTCCACATATCCGCCAACAGTGACGTTGCTCGCTTTTCTGCTAATTTGCGAGATAGAGATTATGGGACATTCAATTGCGGGAGCTAGCGTGCCCCTTTCTGCTAGCTAGTTTTATTTAGCGACTGATTGGGGTTGGGTTCGTCTTCTTCAGCCCTGCGTTTGCAGCATCCTTTTTCTCGGTGACACCATTATTATTCTTACCTGCGATTGACTTTAGCGTTTTCAATATCGCGTTCATCACGTCTGGTGTTTCTACTTCAACTCGATGGGCTTTGTAGGATGGTTGTTGTTGTTGTTGTTGTTGTTGTTGTTGTTGTTGTTGTTGTAGCGGCTACAACAACCCCGCCCAGGATGGTTGGTATCTCAGTCGTTGTCGTCAAGTTCCACTAACGGCAGCCCCAGGAAGCGTGCAGCTTCTGTGGGGTTGGTCCACAAGGACAAGGCCGATAGGGTTGTCGGGTTTTCCGGGCATGCGAAGAGATGTTTCGAGTCATGTGGGGTCTCTCCGCATGCCGGACACTCATTTGGCACATCCTCATTCAATCTACTCAGGTAGGAGTTTAACCTGCGGGGGCGGTATGCCTAGAACGGCATTCACAGGTCTAGAGTCTGCATAACTCGAGACTTACTCCCTGTGAATGCCGTTCAGGGTCAGTCGGTAAGCTGTCGGGTCCAGAGGTTGCTTGATGAACCTCTGGACTTCGTGCGTCAGTTCATATAGATGCCTCCTGACGTGCCTAGGCGAGGGCTCCTCTGCAAGCAGCTGTCTGTTTGGGTGGCCACTTCTGTGGCTCCCGATCAGGAACTGCTTGCAGAGCATTATGTTGTGCTCCTCTACGGGGAGCATTTGCGCCTCGCCGTGAAGATGGTGTTCGGGCGACATCAGGAGGCATCCTGTCACTGTCCTAAGTGCGGTGTTCTGTGTAGTCTGTAGCTTCGTCCACTGCGTCCTACTAGTCCCCCGGCGACCACACTGGCGCTGCGTAGTTCAAAACCGGCCGGCCTATTGCCTTGTATGTTGCCAGCTACGTTTCTTTGTCTTTGCCCCAAGTGCTGCCGGCTAGCGACTTGAGGACCTTGTTGCGGCTCTGTACTTTATTGACAGTAGCGGTTGCGTGCGCAGAGAAGGAGAGCAGGCTGTCGAATGTTACTCCGAGTATTTTGGGGTTATTCACCGTCCGAATTGGTGTGTCATCGACGTGAATTCCCAGCGGTAGCCTGACCTCCTTCGTCCAGGTTGTGAACAGGGTCGCACTGGATTTCGTAGGGGAGAGGGCTAGACACTTTGCAGTGAAGAAGCGAGAAAGTTCGGAGAGATACCCGTTTACTTTCGAACACAGGTCATCAATTCCTTTCCCAGTCGCCATGATCGAGCAATCGTCGGCATAAGAGAAAATCGAGACCCACTCTGGTGGTTGAGGGAGCTTTGAAATGTAAAAGTTAAACAGTAGCGGGGAAAGGACACCACCCTGTGGAACCCCCTGTTTTATTTTTCTAAGTTTACTCGATTTGTCTCTAAACATTACCGACGAGTGTCGACCACTCAGATAATTTGCCGACCACCGTTTGAGCCTCTGTGGGAGAGAGGGAGGCCTCTATATCTAGTAGCGTGGAATGGCAGACGGTGTCAAACGGACGGTTTCGGTTAAGGCCACGAGTTATCTGAGTGTTTATGGCGTTAAGTGCTGTTGTTGTACTGTGCACTTTACGGAAACCATGCTGGTGCTTCGCTGGGGTCAAGTGGTTTGTGAAGTACGGGAGAAGCAAGGCCTCGAGTGTCTTCGCGACAGGGGAAAGGAGTGTTATCGGACGATAAGAATCTCCTTTGTTGGCAGGTTTCTCCGGTTTGAGCAGTGGGGCCACTCCCCCACCAGTGGCCATAGACAAGTTGAGGACCTCCGTTAGGTACGCTAACCCCGCAGGACCCAAATTTTTCAGCATCAGCATGCATATCCGTCGGGACCCATGGCTTTGGAGGCTTTCGCCTTCCCGATGGCCACCTGAACTTCACCGCAAGTGAAAGCAAGGGGGGCACAGGTTGTTGGCAGTTTGTGCAGCCTTCTGGTCACTCGACGCTTGGCTTTGTCCACCGGAGGATGCAGTATGAACTGCCGGCTAAAATAGCTCGCGCATCGCTCCGGGGCCGACGAAGCATGGTCGCCGAAGGAAATTTCGACTCTGTCGTCGTGCTTCGTCGGATTGGACAGCGACCTCATGGTTGACCAAAGCTTGCTCACACCAGAGGTGAAGTTACAGGTCTTCAGATGCTCCTCCCACTTCTTCCGCTTATGTACGTTTACTAGTTGCCGCATCTCCGCGTTGAGATCCCTGATACGTGGATCTCCGGGATCGGCCTGACGAAGGCTATCACGCTCATCGGCTAGAACAGCCACTTCGGCAGGGAAGTTTGGACGTGGGTCCGTTATGCATCCTGCAGCTTTAGAAAAGTTGATATAGGTCCGGTGTTTGGCGGAGGCAAAGTCGGTTGGTTTATCTATCGAGATGACTATGGGTAGGTGGTCTGATGCTAAAGTCAGCATAGGTCGCCATGTTATGCTGTTTATCAGACCAGCGCTGACTATGGTGATGTCTGGCCATAAGACGATACTGCACGGTGTGGTGCGTGATGAACGCTAAGCCACCACCATTATCTCGCTCGCGATCTGGACGATGCACGTTGTACCCGGCGCAATTCAACAAAGTTGAATTGCTGTGGAACTTCGTCTCTTGGACCGCAGCTATCAATATACCATGCCGACACATGAAGACGGTTATCTCCTCAATCTTGCTCTGTAGCCCGTTGCAGTTAAATTGAAGGAGCTTCATGTGGTTCGGGAGACGTGTTGTGATGTGGGGTGTAAGGGATATGTGTGTTCTTACCGCCGTTGGCTGTGCGCGCTGCTGTGATGGTTGCCGCCCTGTGGTGGTGGCGGGGGCATCGCAGATTGTAGGGGGAACCAGGAGTTGTTGGCGGCGGCGTGTGGGTGGTGGTGCGGTTGTGTGTGTTATGTGGTCTGTCGTGGCTATGGTATGGTCTGTGGTGTTATTATGTTGTTGTGTTGTGGTGACTGTGTGAGTCTGCTCGGGTGGACTGAGGTTAGCAGTGGAGGCTGCTCTGTTTGAGCAACAGGGGGCCACGTACGACGTGGTCCACTGTCGATGTGTCCGTAGTCCTGAGCAGACTCTAAGGTGACTCCACCCCTCGCAGGCATTACACTTGATTGAGGTGGAGTTGTGGTGTAGTCGTCTCCGGCATACACAGCAGATGTAGATTTCTGGCCCTGGGTTTGACTCGATGCCAGCCCTGAGTAGAAGAATACGTAGTGAATGTAGCCCTATGGACGGACAACTTCTGAGATACTTCGCCGACCTAAACGGGGTCAGATCGCCGAAACAACAGCCCTTGGTCGGGTAAAACCCGAGTCATTCCGGTACGTAGAACCGGCTGTCGCGGAATGCTTGTAGGATGGTCTAGTTGGTTGGTAGAAGCGTCGCCTGGGTATGTTCCCAGGACACAATTAGTGCTGAAAGCACCATTTTGATACGCTTTCTCCGGGACCCCTGATTTTATCTGCTTTCATGATTCGTTGGGTTCGTCAAACCATTTGGATTTTCCAATGAATCTATTTATTTTATTTTTAATGCCAACGGCTTTTTAGGGGCGCAGACCGCATGACGTACGGAACCTTTTTTTTAGTCTTTTGGTGCCGAGTAGTGGGCACAGGTGTTTGTTAAGTGCGAGATCTAAAACTATTCAGCTACAGAATCAAATTCATCAGCTGATTGGATATGCTAAAGATGGTATTTCAAGTATTGAGAGTGGAAATGATAGTTTTCTTTATTGTAAAAATCGAGTCCGATATATCAAACGTGCTGGAATGACAGTTAAAATCTTGACATAAACAACGGAATGATTCGTTTAGTTCAAAATTAGTTTTGTCAAAAACAGTGGTCGAAAGTGTCGACACTCGAGAGGGGACATTAAAATTGACCTCAGCCAGGACGGCCGGGCTATTAATCAAACCTGTCATTAATTTTACGATAAATATTATACCTAGCATTTCTCTACGACTAGCGAGTGTAGGCAAATTTATGAGCTTTAGACGACCTGTGTAAGGGGGGAGATTGTAATCTGAATCCCAGTTAAAGTCACGCAACGCAAAAACCAAGAATTGTTTTTGAATTGATTAAATCCTCTCTGAATGAACTTGGTAGCGGGGATTCCAAACAATAGATCCGTATTCTAGTATAGGTCTAACTAAAGTGGTAAAAAGAGCTTTTGTAACATAAGGATATTTGAACTCTTTTGACCATCGCTTTACAAATGCAAAAACGCCTTTGGCTTTATTGACTGATGGTTGAAATTGAATTTGGAATCCATTGTGATACCAAGATCGACAAAATTGGACACCTGCTCCAGATTATAATTTGATATTTAATAAACAGCTGGTTGAACAGCCCTCCGAGAGAAACACATAACTTTACATTTTTGAATGTTTAGTGGCATATAGTTTGCATTACACCAACTAACCACGTTGCTCAGATCCGCTTGAAACAAAGACCTTTCTTCGATAGAGGACAATGTTTTAAAAAGTTTCACATCATCGGCATACATTAAAATTTTTGAATGTTTTATTATAGAAGCAATATCATTAATGAATATCAGGAACAGAATCGGACCAAGGTGACTTCCCTGAGGAACTCCTGAAGAAACTTTAATGATGTTGGAAGAAACTTATTAACAATAACTCTTTGTGTTCTATCAGAGAGGTAAGAAGAGATCCATTGAAGAAGACTGGGCTGAAAGCGGATGAGGTCGAGTTTACGGATGAGTAACGAGTGACATACTTTGTCAAAGGCTTTACTGAAATCGGTGAATATTACGTCGGTACGAGCATTTTCTCTAAAACCGTTTGAGACATGAGTTGTGAACTCCAATAAATTAGTGATAGTAGATTTTCTTTTAGAAACCCCGTGTTGAGATTCTGAAATTGAAAAAGATATAAAATATGTCAGCTGATTAACAATAATTGCTTCGAATAATTTGGGGATAGCGGAGAGTTTCGCTACGCCTCTATAGTTTTCTATAGAGGACCTGCTGCCGTTTTTGTGAAGTGGTATAATGAAAGACTGCTTCCAGGCTGACGAAAAACGCCATGTTTCAGTGACAAATTGAATAGCGTTGTCAAAGGCTCGCAGATGTTCTCAGCGCACTTTTTTTAAATAAAAAGGTCGGAATATGATCAGGTCCAGGCCTAAATGACGCTGTTTAGGTTTTTAAATAGTGTAAAACTTCATCGGAATATATTACTTGAATATAAGCAGAGTTGATTGGACAAAGCTCGTACGGATAGTCTCCACTTATAGGGAAGTCTACAGAATAATTGGACCTAAAGAACTGAGCAAACATGTTGGCAATGAGCTGGCTGTCGCTAGACACAGTGTGGCGATAATGCATAGCGGACGGAAAACCATGTACTTTACGCTTTGAATTTACGAAACCATAAAATGATTTAGGATTGTTAATTAAATTATTTTTAATTTTACGTAAATATTAATTATAACATTTCTTATTTTATGCAAAGTAGCTATGCCGCAAAACTGAGTACTTTACGTAATCACTGTGTAAGCCCGTTCTTTGATACAGTTTAAAAGAATGTTACTTTATTTTTAAATTTTTTAAGCTCTTTAGTGAACCATAATTGTATTGGTTCTTCATGAACAATATTACGTTTTGGCACATACTTTCGAAACAAATTGAAAACAGTATCATTAAAGTGCTCAACGCTACGCTCTATATATTGGCCAAGATAACTTTGAAAGTTCTTTGTTAATTTTCCTGAAATTTGCTTTCGCAAAAGCATATCTACTACTTAAACTTGACTTATTATTATGTATTTCATTTATGATTTCGTAGCTTAACTCAAGAGCGGGATGGTATGCATCTTCCGGCAAAACTAGGGGATCACACCGGTTAATAGAGGCCTTCGGAACATCATCAACGTAAACGAGATCCAAGACCTTTCCAAACTTATTTGGACATATATTTATTTGTTTGGGGCAAAGTTCAGCCATTTCCTCCAGAAATACATTGTAACTATCTCTAGATGAAACTGGTACAACATCGGTGTCAGTGATGTTCCATGAGATGTTTGGCAGGTTTAAATCGCCCAAAACAATCATTGAATCGGATGCCGTAAGCATTGCATTTACGGTCTCAAGTAAAGAAACTAGCTGCATATATACTGATACGGCAGAATCAGGAGGGATGTAGCAAAGAGCTAAATAAATATAAATCTTTCCGGCCTGTACACGTATACATTTAAATTCGGTATATTCAATGACAGGAACACTAACGTCCTCGGATGGTATCGATGAATGCACCGCAAAAAGAACACCACCGCCGATTCTGCGCTCGCGGTCCCTTGTGTATATGTGATATTCATTTTGAAGAATTTCGGAATTAAAAATATGAGGTTTGAGCCATGTTTCGGCCAAGGAAATAATATTATAATTGCAGTCAAAACCTTTTAAATATAAGCCAGTTAATTTGGTATTCAAGCCTCTAACGTTTTGATAGTAAATACTTAAATTAGACTTGCGAGTTAGTTTTTTGAATCCGAATTAAGATTAGAAATTTTAGCTACGTTTTTATTACTTTTAATAGATTTATACTCAAACTCGCGAACAAACGCCCCGGTCGGCCAAAATGAACTATTTAGTAGTGAATCAAAATCTTCGGAAGCTACATCAATTTAAAAAAATGAAATATCGCGATCGTATTTACAATTAAATTTACGAATAAATACATCTTTAGTTTTAATTTCGATATTGTATGACTTTATATCATCCGAAGAAGTATCTTTAGCAAATCTAGAGACAAAGATTGATCTTCTCGGAGGAATTACAACCAACTTTTTGGTAATGATGTCTGATGTGCGGGGCTCCGAATTATTCGGAGGAACTAAGTTAGACAGTGCAGCTGCAGATGTTTTTGGCAACACTGTTAAATCAACGGTTTGACTATTTTTAGATATATACCTAGTGGAGGAGGCTCCAATGCCTGAGGGCATGGAAAAGAAAGATTAATAAGTTCCAAGGATTGGGATGGAGGATTTTTCTGATTAGATTCCGTGGCTGTCTTTTTAGGTGGACTAATAACACGCCTATCTTTATTTTCTCGGCTATCCACAGAGTGTGGAGGGTCGTCGAGAAAAGTGAAATACCTAAATCTTTTTTTCGTAATGCTTAAGTTTCTCAACAAGCACCGACAGATCCTTCCCGATCTCAGAAAAACCATTTCTGGACTGCCTTAAGAATTTAAATAAATCAACTTCGTTTGATCTACATTTTTGACAAGACCAACGAAGACCCTTTCGCTCGTTAATAGCGTCTAATACCCTACCGATCAAACTAGCACATTTTATATGGGCAATCCCATCGCAGAGCCAGCATGACACATAGGAGTCGCTTTTAACGTGGTAATTGGTGTAAATACACGACATGTTTAAAATTATATTTATTTTTAGGTTTTAGAAGCAAAAAAGCAAAACAGTTTTGAAAACAATGTATTAATCAGAGAACCAATCAGCTGGTAAATATCAGTTGGAAAGCTATGTAGCGAACAGTTTTAAATGCACTGTATATTTGACACCTACAAAGATGACAAAGATGAAACAGCAGAAATGACAAAAAGACAAAAAGAGCAAAATCAATGGGCGCAAACAAAAAAAATTGTACAACAACAACATATTATATGAAACAAAATACTCGCACATGCAATTAAGAATATCAAGTTAAATTCATCAAATTTACAGGAAATTTTGATATTTTACTTATCTTTAAATTGTGAACCAGAAGTTTATTAACACTTTTTTTACTTTATTAAGCGTAAGCAGCTTTATAAAACACAAAATTTAAACAGATCACAAAAAAAACACAGCTTCACAGCTTTGACGTTTTGCCGAGAGTAATGGTGAATTTGGAAATTTCCCCAAGATTTTGGATGAAAGAACTCCCGAGTGTGATCTGCCTTATTTGTGCCAATGCTGGGCACTCGCAATGATAGTGAAGGACTGTTTCTTTACCTCCCACAAGATTACAGCTACGGCACAGAGCGTTATACGGAAGGCTCATTCTAGCTGCATGTTCACCAATGGGCCAATGTCCCGTTATCGTGGCTATTAATTTGACTATATCTTTCCTCGACCTCTTGAGAAGTTCTTCTGTCTTTGGCTTGTCATAGTGCGGCCATATGTACCTCGCAGTTTTGCAGGTTTGAAGGTTGTTCCAACGTGTATCAGCCATACTTGTGAATTGCAGATGCAGTTCCCTTTTGACTCCGAGTGGAAAATTTATAGTTTGTGCTTCGGATTCATCCAAAGATGCTCCGGCTGTAGGGTTTGTATTTGTGTTACTGTCTTTTATTGTACTGTGTTAATTTCAACTTCGTAATTTTAAAAATTTTATATTTAAGTGATTTTGTTGTTCAAACTTCCAATCTTTAAACTTAGAAAATAGAAAACTTAAATTTTACTATATTAATTTTATTATTGAGCATCTGCAACAATTGGCGATCCTGCCAAGAGCCGTTGAGGCTTGAGCCATTATAGTTTACGGAGATATTTGCGAACAACAATTGTGCCTGTGAAATAACGATTTAAGTTAACAACTTAAGAGGCGCTGTTATCATTCTAACTTATCATCGACCTCATCAACTGCATCAGGTCTCGAATTGGGATCGATAGCAGTAATAGCTTGCACAACGAACTCGCTCAAAGACACTTACCACAGAAGACGCCCATTATGTTGATCGTGTCACATCCAAAAAAGTTAAAGGAGTTCATTATAGTTTGTCTCGGCGTCCAAAAGACCTACAGCGGTAGCATCAGTAGCAGCAGGAGAATACCCCAAAGCATCAGCAGCACCACATGCCAGTTTCAGTGCTAGTGGTGGCAGCGGCAGCAACAGCAGCAGCAGCACAAAAACTCTCAAAAAACGAGGAACAGCAACTTTAGACAAAGTCGACAACGCCGCTGATAATAACAGCGATAACAATCAGCACCAGAAGCAGCATCAATATCAACTACAACAACGACAAGGCTTCTATCACTGGCCACAACAACAACGGCAACAAGCCGTAGCAACAGCAACGGTAAAAAAGTCGCAACTATCAACCCAGGATATACAGTGGCAACAACAACGACAACAAACCGCAGCAACTGGCGCAGCAGCCGCAGTAACAATCAAGTCGACTGTGCAGTCAATATCAGCAGTTTCAGAGCACAGTGGTGAGCTGTATCTTTGTATCTAATATTTTTGACAAATATATTTTTAATATCATATCTTCTTTTTAATTTGTTTCGGATAAATTGTAAACACTCCTTATAGAGATTGTTTGAAGTTATCATAATGTTTCGTTCACCACCACATGACACACACATCTACACTGGCTGATAATTTAAATGACTCGCTTATCGATTTGCAAAACAACTCTTTTCAAGAGGAATCGGCAAATCCTTATGCTAGTCAGAATAATAATGAGGTTTATGCAACTTCAGTCAAGCTTCCGCAGTTTTGGACAAGTTGTCCAGATGCTTGGTTTGTGCATGCAGAAATGCAATTTAACATGAAAAACATTACACAAGATACTACAAAATATGAACACACAATCACAGCGCTTTCGCAAGAAGTAATAGTTACAATATTAGATTTCATTCAAAATCCTCCGCATAACAACAAGTTTTCAGAACTGAAGAAAATCTTAATTGAAAGACACTCTTTAAGCGAAAATAGAAAGTTAGATACAATTTTGTCAGATTCAGAGATGGGTGATCGTGATCGTAGACCCAATCTTAGCCAAGATATTTTAAAGAGATCAGCTATGAATAGTTTTCAAAATTCTAAATCACAAGACACAATTATTCAGAATTTAGTTAAAACGACAAATATTATATGTGAAAATTTTCAAAAACTTTCCTTTGAATTAGATTCTATTAAGCAACGAATTAATAAAAATTCCAGATATAGATCATTTAATAGGAATTGTTTTAGAAGTCCATACAGAAGTAGATCAAAATCTCGTGATAGTCAAAATTGGTTATGTAGATACAATTACAAATTTGGTGGTAAGGCTCAGAAGTGTCAACAGTCTTGTGCTTTTTCTAAAAACAAAAATTTGTTAAACTAAAGTCATCCGTTGTGGCGGCAAACAATGGAAATTTAGATATTATCACACGTCGCCAATTTATTTTTGATAAAACAAACAAACTTAATTTTTTGATTGATAGTGGAGCAGAAATTTCTATACTTCCGGTAAAAAAATTTCCTCATACAAAACGTTCTTCAGATATAATATACTGCAGCCAATGGTTCAACGATTTCAACGTATGGTAAAAAGATTTTAAATATAAATTTAGGTTTAAGACGCGAGTTCCCATTTACGTTTCTCATAGCTGATATTGCGAAACCTATTATTGGTGCAGATTTTCTTTGCAAATACGGTATCTTAATTGACATGAAGTGCAAACGTTTAGTTGATCCAGTAACAAGTCTTTCGGTTAACACGGTTTCATGTGTTTGTAACATTTCGCTTCCAAAAATTTTCGTATTAGAGAACAAGTATACAAGATTGTTGAAGGAGTTTACTGCTTTGATTGCTGAACCGGATTATTCGAAACCGGTTAAACATTCTACCGTTCACAGACTTTTTACTGAAGGAAGTCTGCCATTCTCCAAGCCAAGACGCTTGGATCCGTTTAAATTTAAAGTAGCCAAAACTGAATTCAATTTTTTAGTGAGGACAGGGATTTGTAGACCTTCAAATTCTTGTGTAGCATCTCCATTGCATCTAGTACCTAAAAAAGAACTGAATGACTGGCGTCCTGGTGGTGATTTTCGGAGACTTAATGTTGTAACTGTACCGGACCGTTACCCTTTACCTCATATTCAGGATTTCAATATGAATCTCAGAAATAAGTTTATATTTTCGAAATTAGATTTGGTAAGGGCCTACCACCAAATTCCAATGGCAGAAGAGGATATAATCTGCAATAACGACGCCTTTCGGTATGTTTGAATTTATACGAATGCCTTTCGGACTAAGAAATTCAGCGCAAACTTTTCAAAGATTTATTAATGAAGTAGTTAGTGGTTTAGATTTTGTTTTTACATATATTGATGATCTATTGGTTGCAAGTGCAAATGAAGAACAGCATTTTAAAGATTTACGTATATTTTTCCAACGCCTAACAGAGTACGGGTTAAATATCAAACCAAGTGAATGTACTTTTGGTGTTACAAGTGTTGACTTTTTAGGACATAATATTTCTGGGGCGGGAATTAGACCCTCTGATGAAAAAGTGATAGCTATTCGTAGTTTTGAACGCCCTAAATCTATTAAACAAGCGCAGAAATTTATAGGCTTGGTTAACTACTATCATCGATATGTACCAAAATTAGCTGAGTTTACGGCAGTTATCTACGATTTAATCAATCGAACAAGTAAGAAACGTGACAAGTCCTTAATTTGGGGTGACACAACAAATAAAGCCTTTGAATGTATTAAATAAAAAGTTTGCGTCTACGATATTGTTAAATCATTTCAACAAAGATGCCAAACTCTCTTTAAATGTGGATGCATCTAATACGGCAATTGGTGGTGTCATACATCAAACGTTTGATAACAAATCAGAGCCACTAGCTTTCTTTTCTAAGAAACTTTCTGCATCCGAATTTAAGTACAGTGCACTTGACAGGGAGTTGCTAGCTATTTACTTGAACATTAAACATTTTCGCTATCTTTTAGAAGGACGACAATTTACAGTTTTTACAGATCACAAGCCTTTGATATATGCTTTGAGTTCAAAAACCGAACGTAGTCCGATACAAACTAGACATATGGCATTCATTGCACAATTTACAAATGACATACGATATATTAAAGGACAGGAGAACATTATAGCTGACACATTATCTCGAGCTTTCGAAGTTGATACAATTAAGGGTACAGAACTGAATTTCAAAGTTTTACAATATGAACAAGAACAAGGACGAGGAACTAAACACATTAAAATCTGGGGACACATCAAATAACCTTAATTAATTCAAATTCCACTTTTAAATTTTAATATTTGGTGTGAAATGACAGGTGAGAATCCTAGGCCATTTGTTCCAAATTGTTTACGCAAGACAGTGTTTAATATGTTACATGACATTACACATCCTGGTACAAAAGCTACACGTCGTCTAATTATTAAAAAGTACTATTGGCCAAAAATGCACAAAGAAATTAATATTTGGTCAAAAGAATGTATAAATTGTCAAAAATCGAAGGTTAATCGTCACACTAAATCTCCAGTAATTAAAATTCCGATTCCCAAAAGTAGATTTGAGCATATTCATTTAGATATTGTTGGACCACTTCCTGTATCGAAAGGACATCGTTACATTTTTACAATCGTTGACAGGTTCACGCGTTGGCCCGAGGCATACGCATTAAAGGACATTTCAGCGGCAGTGTTTGCAAATAAATTTTTTCGAGAATATGTTTCACGTTTTTGGGTACCGTTAAAAATCACTACAGATCAGGGTACTCAGTTTATGTCAAAGTTGTTTTCGGAACTAACAAAATTGCTTGGTAGTCATCACGTTACAACTTCTGCATATCATCCTCAAGGGAATGGTATGGTAGAACGGTTTCACAGGCAGTTTAAAGCTACGATAATGGCTAGAAATGGAACCAACAATTGGTATGATGAGCTGCCGATAATACTACTGGGTTTACGATCGATGTATAAATAAAGTATTTCAGCCACATCATCTGAGATGGTTTTTGGGCAAAATTTACGCCTACCCGGTGAACTTGTGGTTCCATGTGAAGAAAATTTTTCCCCAACTGAAGTATTAGGCAACTTACGGGAACATTTTAAAAATGTTAAATCAAATTTAAAACATAATCAAAATTCTGATACTGGCGTATATATACCAAAGGATTTGGAGACTTGTAAATTTGTTTTTATGCGTGTTATTAATAAAAGATCATTGCAACAACCATACGAACGACCTTATAAGGTTGTTGAAAAAAAAAAACAAAAAATATTTCAAACTTGAAGTAGATAATGAGGTTAAAACAATTCCGATAGACAGACTAAAACCAGCAATCATTGAAACAGAACTAATACCAGAAACAAACGCTAATACAATGAATAACACAACATCAAATAAGAAACGAGTTACTTTTAATTTATATAACATTAATTCTCTAGAAGGGGGAGTATTGTAGGGTTTGTATTTGTGTTACTGTCTTTTATTGTACTGTGTTAATTTCAACTTTGTAATTTTAAAAATTTTATATTTAAGTGATTTTGTTGTTCAAACTTCCAATCTTTAAACTTAAAAAATAGAAAACTTAAATTTTACTATATTAATTTTATTATTGAGCATCTGCTACACCGGCCTTAGCCAACTCGTCAGCCCTCTAATTTCCGTGTATGTTGCTATGGCCGGGAACCCAGATGAGAGTGATGTCTGTTAACTAGGCCGCCGAGCTTAAAGTACATTTGCAATCTCTGACTGTTTTGGATTTTGTTACCGGTGAAGCTTGTGCCAGAAGTGCCGCTTGGCTATCTGAAAAAATGTTTGCTTTTCGTACACCTACGCAGTTCCTCTCTACTGCTTTACAGGCCCTTTCGATGCCCAGTACTTCCGCTTGGAAGATGCTAGCAAAGTCAGGTAGTCGAAACGAGAGAGAGACATTCAGCGTTTCAGAGAACACCCCCGCACCCACACCGCAGTCCATTTTGGACCCGTCAGTATAGATATAAGTGGAATTCTCCTCGACTATCCTGCCCCAATCCTGTCTTGAAGGAAACTTCAGCGGAAAGATTTTCCTGAAATCTGTCGTAGGAGGTATATAATCTGATTGTTTCCCTGATTCGATAAGCTTGTCAAGAATACCACTATGGCCGTGCTGTAGCGCCCTCCGGCAGCCTGACTCCTTGAGTCTGACTGTCGCAGATGCAGCAGTTTCACGGATATGGAGTTCTATGGGTAGTTGATGCAGGATTACATTAAGCGCATCAGATGGACACGACTTAATTGCCCCTGTAGCACCTGCACAAGCTGCTCGTTGTATACTGCCTAATTTCGTGACGTTGTATTGTTTATCTAGTGCTGGCCACCAAACTAACGCCGCATACGTTAGTATTGGTCGTAGGATAGCCGTGCACATCCAGACGACAAGCTTTGGCTTCAATCCCCATTTCCTACTGAATATTGTTTTACATGTATAATAAGCTGTGTAGGCTCTCTCAACCCGCCTCTCTATATTTGTCTTCCAGCTCAGCTTGGTATCTAATACGACACCCAAGTATTTAGCCTCGGAGGACAATGTGAGAGACGTTCCATTAAGGGAGGGAAGCCTGAATTGTGGTATTTTTGTTTTATTGGTGAACAGCTTCAGTTCCGTCTTGCTAGGGTTGACACCCAGTCCACTTTTTGTAGCCCAGGTGTTTAGCCGGAGCAAAGCTCCCTCTAGGGTTTCACTAATCGTTGAGGGGAAGAGACCTGATACCTCCACCACTACATCATCTGCATATGCTACTACTTTCACTCCACCTTTGTTGAGATCCAGTAGAATGTCGTTTAGTACCACCACCCATAGTAGCGGAGACAGCACTACCCCTTGGGGAGTGCATCTATTTTCATAACGGGATAGCGTTACTGAACCAATGGTTGACATTATGATTCTGTTTCTGAGCATTTGTTCGATCCACTCGCATATGTGGTTAGATATTCCCACCATCACAAGGGATCGAACAATTGCTTCGACTGTTATGATATTGAAGGCCCCCTCTATGTCGAGGAATGTCGCCAAAGTGTACTGCTTGTAATGGGGTGATTTTTCTATGGTGCCCACGACTTCATGAAGGGCAGTTTCAGTTGACCTGCCCTTAATGTATGCATGTTGAGCTTTCGAAAGTTTGGAATTTCCCAGAAAAAGCCTAATAATATGTAGGTCTAAAAGTCTTTCCAGTACCTTTAGCAGGAGAGATGTAAGGCTTATTGGTCGGAAGTCTTTTGCTTTTTCGTGATTTCTTCTTCCCGGTTTGGGAATGAAGACAACTTTGACTCTTTTTTAGCTTTTTGGAACGTATGGCAAGCTGATACTGGCTTTGTAGACCCTTTCCAGCCAGGATACCATTGGCTCCTGTAATTTCTGGAGCATTATCGGAATGAGGATTTATTTATAGCGAACTTAATTTTTTCCTTGTCTACGATTAAGTCGAGTAACACTTCTGAGAGTTGCTGACGATTTGTATGAGGCCATGTTTTTGGCCTCTGATCGCAGCCAGGAAAGTGTGTATTTATGAGAGTCTCTAGTGATTCCTCCGCTGTCCTGGTCCATGCACTGTCCTCTCCCTTAATAAGGTTGGGGTTGGTATGTTCTTTGGATAAAACTTTGCTTAGTCTGGCGGAGTCCCTACAGTTTTCTATGGATGTGCAATAGGACTGCCAGGAGTCCTCTTTAGCTTTCTTTACTAATTTTTTCTACTGCCTTAATTCATCTTTGTATGACTGCCACAGTTTTGTTCTGTAGCACTCGTTAAAAATTTTTCTGAGATTTGGTCTGTGCTCCCTAAGCTTCCACGTCCACCTTGGACGGAATTTTTTCTTAAGGACGCTTACTGGTGTGGTTTTTTTAAAAGCTATGGCTAGAATGTTTTCCATCTCATCTACCATGTTGTCTACTTCTACAGCAGTTGTAATCTCCTTTGATTAACTACTGTCTAGGTTACCTGAGGTTAGCCTGATAAATTTTGGCCATATTGTTCTTCTCGGATTCCGAAATAGGGAAGAGGTAGTGGGCTTTCCGCGAATATTGAAGAGTATCCAACAATGATCTGACATGGATGTTTCACTGGATACTCTCCAGCCATCGACGACAATATCATCTGTTGCTAGGGTTAAGTCCAGTGGAACAAACCGCAACACTTTTGGAAAAAAATTTAAAATGAAAATTTTTAGCCACTTGAAATTTGCACTTACTAGAATTGAGTGGGCTATAAAACTGCATACTCAAAATCTTTTTAGGAAATCTAATTTACATTTTTATGAAAGTTTGTAGATTTTGTTTTAATATTACACAAAGTTTGAAACTTGGTTTTATACGGTTTTTGTTAAAGAATTAACTATATTTTTATAAAAAAAATAAATCAAATTAATAACAAAAAACGAAATAATTGTGAACACTTGTCAAAATTTGGCGCGACTAAAACTTTTTCGACCACTGTTTGTGTGTAAAAATTATTTGTAAATTTTTTTCTTTATTCGTTAACTAACTTTATAAAAGTTTGCTGAATTACATTAACTTAACAGACAGACCAGCAATATGTCAAAATACATACAATTTTTTTTTTTGTAAAACAGGAGATATCCATGAGGGGAAAGTTTAGGAAATATCCGGCAAAATCGGGAAATTTCATTGTCGAAGTCGGGGAATTCTCAAAAATTAGTTGGCTACCCTGCTGTAAACACATTAAAGTAATTTTCACAATACCTACTTGATTACTCTGGATGAAATTCTTGTCACACGATTGGTACATTTGTTCAGATTTCTACATTTTGGCGGTTACAGAGTAGTGTTGTTTGGAAATTATTTTATTGAACTGAACTCAAATCTCTAATGAACACCACTCTGTGACTGGCAAGATATACAAATCTGTACAAATGTACCAATCGTGTGACACTGCCTTTAGCCCAGTACCACATCCAACAACTTCAAAATCAAAAAGGAAGAGGAAGGATAATATTAGCCTGTTCCCGCACTCCAGGATTTACGTTCATATCACGTGAGAAATTGTTTTCAAAATATATGATAAATGTGTGAAAGGAAACGTGTTCGAACTATTTCGGACTAAATCCTGGAGTACGGAAACAGGCTGGTACGGAACAGGCTGGAGTAGCTAAAGGTGGTATGAGGTGGTATGCTCAGTGAAAGAAAACAAACTTAATATGTTGCCACAAAATGATAAAAGTCCTAAGATGGGAAAAGTTACCCTCAACTTGTTTGTGAATTAAAATGTATCACAATTTATACTAAGCTAAAAATAAAAGCATATTTTAAAAATTCTATGAAAAATGTATTTTTTTGATTTGGATCAAAACGGCAACACTGATCGTAATGAAACCGACCTGTTCTTGATTCCGCTTCAGCGCATGCGCAGTACTCATCGAAAATCTCCATATTGTGCTAATGGGCACAAAGACGTTGCATATGCCAAGGCGCTTGTATGAGCACAAAGTTCACAAGCATTTTATAAGGAAGAAAATGCGCTAAAGCCTCGACAAAAAAAAAAATTCTAAAAAATCAGCGTTAATCTTTAGGTACTTGAAACTTGCACTTCGTTATACTAATGTATCCTTAGCTCACAATTTTTTTGTTTTGAACGTGCAATAGGTCGTCTTCTGGCCTGGGCACACCTAAAATCCATTGGCACTGGTTTTTTTTAGTTTTATACAGATTTGAATTAATTTTTACATAAATAACCCACAACAGCTGTTGCAACTTATTACCAAACCGAAATGAAAATGATTTCGAACTTGTTCGAGCTCACTCGGAATTGCGAACACCACCACAAAAATTAGTCGGAATGTGTGTCGTTTTACTTTTCAAGTCGAGTCGAAATGCAGAACAGGGCTGTAAGCCTTTTTTCCTGAAAAAATTGTTCATCCATCTTCCAAATATGAACAAACCTTGTTTGGGACAAACGAAATAAGCATTACTTTTTATCGGGAAATAGTATTTTAATCAATAACGTACGTATTTGTGTTGAAGAGTTGTTTTCTTAATAACAAGAAAACAAAACAAGTCTTACCTTCTTTCCCGTTGCTTATTTATACAATTGGTAACAAAAACAGTTTACTGACAGAAGCAAAAATAACTTTCTTTATTCCAAAAAAAAAAAAAAACAATTAAACAAATGTTTTTACATATGAAAAGTGTAACACAATATAGGGAAAGCGTCGTCTTTAATAACTGCTCGGTAAATAGCACATAGCGCTTTTGTATGAATTTTTGTCTGCATACTTTTTAGTATGTTGAAAAAATTGCTGGGAAACCTTAAAATGTTTGCATGGAACCATGACGCAATAAAATGGTGAAGTAATAAACAGTAACAGCTTTTTCGGTTTATTTTCTGACATTCGGATGCCTTATAGTTCAATTTTAAAGGCAATTCTTCATATAAGGCAGTGTCAAAATCTTTCTTTTCGCTCTAATTACTTCACCATGGCATGGAACAAACAAAAGTTGCCGTTCCAGTTCGCAGCATATCGACCCCTTTGCGCAAAATTATCGTATGTTACATTTTTTACGAAATTCACTTTTTGATACAAGTTTGTTTTACAACCCATAACCTGTTAAAATATTACGGCTTAAATCTCAATAGCTACCCCAAAAATTGACTGTAAATTTTATCGTATGTGACAATGAATTTTTTCTTGTGGACGAAATTATCATACGTGCTAAGAAATTAGAATGTAGAGACCCATCTGAAAAAAATATCTTTCGTTTAGTTATATTTTTCAATTATCTCAGCAAATCTAAATTTTGGAATTGATGGTTCTAGCCAAAGCAGAGTAAAATACAAAAAAAAACACTTTCCTGCAAAATTTGTTGTTTTTTAGCATACGATAATTTTGCGCAAAGGGGTCGATATGTATTAAGCTAAGTGTACACGGCAGAGAAAAAATGTGAGATTTAGACAAAATTCTCGCTAGAGACGTATAAACACTCAATAGAGTTCTACGATAGACTCACCTACAAAGTCTACGTGAGAGTTATTTAGCGAGACTTTTTCACCGTGTACACAGTCCAATGCAGCTAGATCGAAAACTCTACGTCAACTCTACGCTCTATTTTGCTCTACGGAGACGTATGGTAAAGTCTTGACAAAGAATTTCATTACAGATTGTTAAATTTTTAAATGGCTACGACATTAAATCGTATATTCGATGCAAGCACACCATTTCAGGTACATTTAGAACGTAGCCAAATAATGTATCGGGAATCATTCTCTTATTCTCATTGGCATTTCAATGGCTTTTCCAATAGCCTGGCAACAGTCGTTGCTTGAGTTATCTGCTGTTCTGTTAGAGCGTCAGGCCATTTGCTAAACTTGGTGAATACCTATATATGGGGCGTTCCATACCAAAACGGACAGGGTTCACACTTCTTGTGTTTGATTTGTCTCAAATTTTTAGGGTTGATGCATAAACATAAATAATAAATAAATATAAAATTTGAGCTTGAGTAATATATTTTTAAACACTTTATAGCACAAAAACAAAAACAAATCGATTTAGTAGTTTTCCAAATATCTCGAGAATGGGGCGAGACAAAAATTAAAAACCAAATCACACGTAAACACATCAAAATTCTTTATGAAAAGAAATATTTTTAAAACTTTTTTTTGTCTTGAAACAGTTTTCACATACACATTTTTTGATAAAATAAAAATAGGTTTTGAAAAAAAATTAGCTCTGAGTATTGTGCAATATTTAAGTATCGTATTATGGGGTGCACTCTACAATAATTTGAGTTATGAATTTTTTTTACACCGAAGTTGAGTAAAATGAGTACATTACAAATTTACAATTTTTTAAATTTATTTAAGAATTTTTTTTGAGTATGCAGTAGCCCATTCAAATCTAGTATAATAAATTTTTTCCGCGCTCCGTTCTCGAGATATTTGGATAACTATTAAATCGATATGGTTTTGTTTTTATGCTGTAAAGTTTTGAAAAATGTATTAGTAAAGCTCAAATTTCATATTTATTTATTATTTATGTTTATGCATCAACCCTAAAAAATTTTGAACTTTTTTGTTAAATCAAAAACTTGAAGTGTGAACCCTGTCCATTTTGATATGGAACGCAGTAGTTTGGCTGGAACTGCTCGGAGAAACTCCTTTCAAGGGAATTTTAAATATTAAAGATTGCTAATGTGAGTCCAAAAGTACACATAGTAACGAAGAGAGAGGTTGGCATGTTTAATTTTTAGGTACATTTGTCTACTTTTAGGTACAATTTTTTCGGCAAATAAGTACAATTTGAAAATTTAATTCTTGTCCATATTGCGAAAACGTATTTTATGACAACATCAAATAGGTGAATGCTGTCAAATCGACGAAGGGTTAGCGCTCCGCTGATGGCGCCAACTATATTTTCTACATCGTGGCTTTGATATGAATACATATATACATACAACAAGTGTTGACAACAATTCGAGATAATTAACTCTAGGCGAGTGGTAACTATTGCCTACCGTGTACACAGCTTGTAGAGTACGAGATAGAGAAAAGTTGAGATTTCTCTATTTTGCCTCTGGCTAGAGTGAATATCTCCTAGAGTTGCTCTACCATGTAAACTTAATTGAGAGAGGAGATTTTTATTTCAGTAAAACTCTAGAGAGATTTCTCTACCATGTACGCTTACCTTAATATCGCCAGTTCGTTATTGCGAATGGAAGGGAGGCGGACGCGAGCGCGACGTCGAACGCGGCGAGGCGTGGCGGCGACGCTGAGCTCTTCCAAAATTGTAGACTTTCAAATCCGTCCATTTAACTTGCTCATGTACTACTTTTTGTCAAATGTAACTACACTAAGCGAAATAGTTATATGGGCACTCAAACAAATAAGTTTTTTTTTATAATAAAACAATCATTGGTATATCTTTTTATCTTTCAACAAAAATTGGCAAAACGATAGCAAGAATAAAACATGTTAAAGGTATTACTTCAGCCTTTTATTGTAAAAATTTAAACGTTTTCAAGAGCGTAAAAGGAAATAGATATATGGGACAAAATTAATATTGAATTCATTCTTAAGAAAAAGAACATAAAATAATATTCAATAGCTTGTATGTCCTCCCTTGTTTATTGTGACTGATACTAGCCGGCGTGGCATGGAATTTACGAGTAACTGAAGGACAATTAGGTCGATTTTTGTCCATTCTTCTTGAATAGCTTTTTTGAGCTGCAATAGGGTATACAATTGGCGTCCACCTTTATAAACTTCTTTGCTAAGAATGCTCCAGAGGTTCTCCATTGGATTTAGGTCTGGACTAACTGCAGGCCACTTCAGCACAGGAATATTTTTAGACGCGAAAAACTCGTATGGATTGGAGCATTGTCCTGTTGATACGTCCAAGACTCACCGTGAAATTCTTCGGAAAAATTCAATAAAACGTCATCCAATACTTCAATGTAATTTTTTGCGTTCATCTTATGAGAAATAAAACAAATTGGCGTCTCGCCGCGGTAGCTAAAAGCAGCCCAGGTCATAAGAGAGGCCCCGTGGAAGTTTCGGGAGTGGCGGATTTGTCGAGGCTCGCGAATATCTCTCCAATACTTTTTACAACCATCTGGCCCATCGAGATTACATTTTTTTCATCGCTAAAAATGATGGATTGCCATTCATCATCCCAGAACTTATGATTATCGGCGAATTCGAACCGAGCTGCCTTGTGGCGTGGCGTAAGCTTTGGTTTAGCCAGTCGATTTTGGTATTTTAAATTGGAATCTTCACTCAAAATTTGCTGTATTCTACTCTTCGTAATATTGAGAGAAAGTTCATTTCTAATTTGGTTAGGGCTGATGTTTTCATTGACAGCCAACCGTCTTATCTCTCTCTTACACCTGTCGTCAATCTTAGGTTTCGGACCAGTTCTTTTAATTTTTCCGAACCCATTGGGATTTTTGAAAAAATTTTGAAAGCTCAAACGTAACGAAGCGAAAGAGTAAATAATTTAAAACTACCGCTAGTTCGTGCATACATTTGTGTGTATTATAAGGCGACTCAAGAAAATAGTATGCAGATATTTTAGAAGAAAAATTAAGAACTTGGTTTGTTCCATATAGCTATTTCGCTTAGTGTATGTCCACTATTTTGCTTTATTACTCAGTTGTTAAGTTTAAAAGTTGGTCTTATTGCTCAACGAGAAGTTATATAAAGCAAATTTGCGTTATTGCCGTTTGTGTTATTTCAATTGAATAGCAAAAGTGGTAAAAAATTGCGTTTTTGCAATATTTGAGAATTTCTAGCAAGAAGACATATGGTGATAGAACCTTCCATTTAGGTACAAATTAAAGCTAGAGCTCTTGACTACTATCCCTGAAAATACCATCCCTGCACCTTGACCTGATAGTCAATTATAGTCATTTATTGAGTAATAAACAAATACTGGAAAATTGTGCTATTGAAAAAAATTTTTTTTTTATATCAAAATCAGGAAAATGAATTAGCAACAAGAGTTTACGGCATGTACATAGCTCGGCGGTTAACGCTTCTGACTTTGAACATCGATTACGCAGGTTCGATCCCTGCTGAAGTCTAGAAAAAAGAAGTCTGATGAGAAGATGTGGTGATCTCCGAAATAGCTGCTATAACTTCTACCGCTTAAACTTTGTTGCTTTTTAAATTTTTCCTAATAAACAATCGTGGTAAAAAGCTCAATAAAAATACTATAAAAAAAAAATTAAATCAGTTTTTGCTGTTCAGTAAATGACTATAAGTGACCTTAGATCAAGGTGCAGGCATGATATTTTTAAGAATTGTACTCGAAAGTTCAAGCCTTAATTTAAGCCTACGTGGAAGGTTCTAGCAACTTTTGTTTAATTGCGGTAGGTACCCAAATTGCCTATAAGTGAATATCAAGTCCCGGTGCAGGAATGGTATTCTCAGCGATAGTCGAGAGTCTTAGCTTTAATTTAAGCCTAAGTGGAAAGTTCTGGCCCCTTCTATCTTTTTGCTAGAGCTTCTCAAATATTGAAAAAAAGCGATTTTTTGACAGTTTTTTGTTGTTCAATAAATAACTAAGTGATCATGGAATTTTATGTTTTTAAGTTATGACAGTATTGAAGTAAATGAGCGACAGACTCACAAATATATATATCTTTTGTGTTAATCTAAACTTTCCATATCCTTATGAAAATATTGAAAAACGTTTTTCAATAGCATATTTCCTGTTTTAAATGCCTTATAACACAAAAGACGTTTCATTCCACCAAAAGCATTTTCAAATATTACAAACATGCATATTTCTCGCAAGGCGTTCCTGAAACAAAGCAGTACAGCCACTCGCGATGTTGATTCGTTGCTGTCTCGACTAAACGATCTAACAAAATATAGGGAAAGCGTCGTCTTTAATATCGGCAAATCGGACATATCGCGGTTTGTATCAATTTTGTCTGCATGCTTTCTAATATGTTGAAACTATTGCTGGAAAGCCTTAAAATGTTTGCATGGAACGCAGCATATAACACAGAGGATATTCTGCATTATCATCAATTGCTTCACTATATATATAAAAAATATGTAAAATTTTACATACAGGCAGGTGGGGTAAATGGCCCAATAAACAGGTGAAGTAATAAAACAGCTTTCTCGCTTTATTTTCAGACATTCGCTGCCTCACAGTCACATTTGATAGGCAAATTTTCAAATAAGGTAGTGTCAAAATCTTTCTTCTTACCCTAATATTACTTCACCTGGTATAATTCCACCATGCGTGTGGTGCATGCAATAACACCATACGCAATAATTCCCCTTACTTAGACATTAAAAAGCAGTTTCAGAAGTGTAATTTTATTATTATTCTTTTTTCTAAACGGTTATAATGCCAGCAGTGCATAATTGCGAACAGATGGGGCGGCGGACCGCCGCTACGCTGGGCACTTTCAAAATTGTATACTTACAAATCCGTTCATTTAATTTGTTCATGTACTACTTTTTGTCAGATGTAACTGGGTGACTACCCACATATGTGCACTATTTTGCTTTATTACTCAATTGTTAACCCTTCGTTGCATAGAATTGCATATATGCAATGTAAACTTTTTATAGGTTTGGCAACCACGTCTTTCTTTAATTTACAGTTATTTTTTCTTAAGGCGACTCTTTGAGGCTTTGTCATTTAATATTTGGCAATAGTTTGTGAAAATTCATCAACACGTGTACATATACGCCGGAAAGGTTAGGCAGATTTCAAGCGTGCGAATTTTTTTTTTCTAGTTATTTGTGCTAATTTTGTAAAGTACTGTGAATGAAAGTGAAACGCTGCAGTGCGGACGTGTTTTCTATCGCTCTGCTCTTTTACGATTTTCTAAGATAACGAGTGACTATTCAATGATGTTAATGTGGTGCATAAACTGTATACTGAGACAGAGACTCTAATATATCATTTAATTAAAAGTTTCAACAATAATTTCACTAAAATGCCTTGCATATGTGGCCAAAAGTTGATCGTAGTACTCAAACAAAAGTGCTGTGCGCAAAGTGAAAAGAGTTTTATCACTTGCATTGTGTTGGTCTTAAGCCAGCTGATCTCGAATTTCTGCCATCTTCCGCTAAGCCGTTCTTTTGCAAAGATTGTATGGATGAGCGCCGCTTTTCCAATCGCTCGCCTCCGCCCTCTGCTGGTCTAAAAGAGATCCCTCACGCTCAATCTGGTGTCAATTCTAACTTAATTAACTCTTACAATAGCAAAATGGTTGAAAATTCTAATGAACAATCTGATATACAAGTTATATTGCATACTGTCGTAAAAGAAATTGCTGCACTTAGAGCAGAAAATGCGCGCGTTCTATCTGTAATAAATGCTTTGCATGACGAGAAAAAGCAGTTAACAAACACAGACATTCTCCATGCAGAAATTCGTTCGATGCAGAGCAAACTTAACAACAAAGATGGTGTTAACAAAAGCAAATTTGCCGCTAGTACAGCTAGTCAGACTATTGTGAGTACTTCTCTCTCATCTTCTTTATGTGGCTCTTCGCCTGCTGCTTCTAGTTCTTTTGCTGTATACTGCTCTGCGCCGTACTATAGGCAAAACACGAGTTTTTTTTTCAAAATCGTAGATCTTCGCTTAGAAAAAGAGATAATGGAATGAAAATTTTTTTATCGTGAAGATAAATGATCATATAATATAGGAAAACTTTTGAACCTGCTTTTTCTCATGTTGACGTAGATATTAATCGAAGAAAATTATCCATAGTAAAATAATAATAAAAAAAAATAAAATAAAAAAATAAAGAATAAAAATAAATAAAAAGTACGTTGATAACATATTGAGAACCATTTTGCCTCTGCCTTGGAAGGGTTAAAAAGCGTTTCATATATAACAGACTCTGAATTAAAGGGTTAAATGCTGCACTTTCGTAAAGATATCGACCAGTATAACCATTTTTGTTATATACATTTTTTTGTGAAAGCTGATAGTTTACGAGTTATTAGAGTGTAAAGGAAGCTTTTCTTTTTCCAATCTGGCCACTCGGGTACAGTATCCAATGTCCCAAAAATCGAGTCTTAAGATAAAATAAAGAGAAATCTTTCAGAAACAGTGCTAATGGTATATTAAATATAGATTTCCTAGTGGAATGGGAGCCAAAATCCAAAATCAAAAAAGTGACATTTTGAACGGTATTTACGGGTAAAGTTATTGCTGTTGTAACTTCTCTATAGTTTTCCTATATTATATGATCATTTATCTTCACGATAAAAAAAATTTCATTCCATTATCTCTTTTCTAAGTGAAGATCTACGATTTTGAAAAAAACTCGTGTTTTGCCTATAGTGCGCCGTCGTCAGCTGTGCCTTAGGCTATCTGCACACTTGTCGTCCAATCATAGTTGCGTTATCGTCTCGCGATGAAATTTTGAGCCGAGCACATGCATTTCAAAGGAGATCTGCTCACTTATCGTTATCGGCTAGTTATCGGCAAATCGTAGAAGACGCATAAACGGATAAGTACGGCACTGTCGTTTGCTAATCGTTGTGCACGCATTGTTTGTTTACATTTTATGGGGAAAAATTAGCATTAAAATTGCATACAAATTAGTATTTTTTGCATAAAATCTGTGGAAATTATTAAAAAGTGGATAATTGCATTCAAATTCAATAAATGTGAGCGTTTTAACTATAAAATATGACGAAATTGTAAAAAGTCTCTGTGCGCATGCACAAAACACATTTCAGAAAAAGAAAAGAGATATACTGAAAAAACGATATCTAGAATTGTTGCAGCACAGTCGATATTTTAAAAATTGCAGGTTTTTGTAAATATTTCGCGATAATATCAACCAGAAAAACAGAAAATACCAGCTCCAAGTGAATTTTTAGACGCCAAATGAATTGAAATATCACGACCGAGTGTGCGAAAGTGTAGTCGTCATGTAATCGTTGCATCATGAATGTGACGATGAAGCAACTATAATTGGACGACCAATGTGTAGAAAGCCTTATGCTTCTTAGAATGCAGAAAGCGTGTCGACAAACACGACGAGTGTTACATTTGATGTATCCGTATCGCGTCAGATGGCTGCGCCGCAATCTACTCAAACTACCATAGCTAATACTGCACACTCACGTACGGCGATATTAGAACCACTCTCCTTTGCTGGTGCTGCTGCATGCCCGTTTCGTTGTCGACTGCTTCTACTCCATCTAACGAGTACCAAAACTCTGAGTGGAAACTCGTAACTAAAAGAAATCGCAATAAGTTAAAGCAACCACTAGTCATTGGTTCCAATAATAACACTGAACTGTGTGTTGTTTCGGAGATTAAGTGGGTACATATTTCCTCCTTCTCGCCTAGTGCTACAGTCGCTAATATTTTAGCTTATGTGTCGAAACATGCAGTTGTTAATGAAAAGTATCTGGCTTGCTATATGCTTATCAAGAAGAGTACCAGGCTGGATGATCTTAAAAAGTCAATTTTAAATTGGGGTATCAGAAGAGTTCTATGAAAAGGTTTTAAGCGCCAACATTTGGCCTAACAATGTAAAGGTTCGGCCGTTCCGTTTGTTTTCAAAAGACGGGACAGAGCTGAGAGCCATAGAGGATTCTGTTTCAGTTGATGCTTGTGCCAAAAATCTTAAAATCTATTTCCAGAATGTTTCATTTCTGACATGCGAACTAAATGCAAAAACCTCCTACAGGTGAGCTCACACTTAGATTACGATATTTTCGTTCTTATTGAGTCCTGGCTAAATGAGGATTTCCATGACAACGAGTTCTTCGACCCGAACATCTAGTATGTCTATCGCAAAGACCGAGATCCCGTGAGAACTGCACTCTCCAGAGGTGGAGGAGTTCTTATTGCCGTTCGACGGAGGTATCGCTCAACGCTTTCGCCGCTCGAAAATGGAGACTCCCTATTGGACCAACTGTGTGTTGCTGTATATGGTACCTCAAAACTTTTTATTTGTGCCTCCTATGATCCTTCCTCTGGTGCTGATTTACTCTATATGGCTCATTTGGATAATATTTTAGATCTAGTATCAAAATGTACTATTGATAATTTTTGTGTTCTAGGTGATTTCAACCTCTGTAATATTGAGTGGGCGTATATGGATGCAAGTTTTGCCCTATTTCCTAGAGAAATTACTAGTTTCTCGGAGTCATATGTAGTTGACAGTCTGTTAAGCATTAATCTTACTCAGATAAATTGTTTTATAAATAAAATTTCTAAAATTTTAGATCTTATCTTTATAAGTGAAAATATCAGTTTTCACTGCAAGAATGCTTCGACCTCTTATCGGGCCCGGTCTATGTCATGTTCCACTGATACTACTGTTGGAAATTTACCATTTTAAAGCTGTTCGTGAAGTCAACCACATTACTAGTTTTTGTTATAATAATTGCAACTTTGAAGTAATCAATAGTGAAATTTCTCAGCTAGACTGGGACTCGATATTTGCTGGAGTCGAAGTTGACGAATGTTTTAATACTTTTAAGCATATGGCAATCGAAATCTGTTTTATGACTATACATGTTCGGGACGGGGTGAAATGGGGGCCGGGAATTCCTCTTGAACTCCGCGGCAACCGAGTGTCGAGGAGGAGCCGAATCCCTAAAGTCCTTCGAGGTTGAATCAAACAGCAAAAAATCGCTCAAAAATGAAATGAAACACTTCACACTTTTCACTATTATATGTATATATATTGAGTGCCTAACGGCCACTTTATTATATATATATATATGTATATAAAAAATGCGGTAATAAAAATATATAAAATGTATTAATAATTAGAGGACCTTACTTGAGTGATCGGAGTTCTCTTCCAAAGTGGCAGAGTGTTGGGTGATCGCAGAAGGCAAAACCCAGCATCCGAGGGCAGTAACAGGACTCGAGAAAAAGGAACTCGAGTAACGAATAACTGTTCCCGCTTAGATCACAGCGACATCTACAAGTGAAATCCTCTAATCAATAAACGTATTTAAGGTGAAGGGGGTTAGCGTAAACATGCCGCCCGCCTTGCAGTGTCGCTGCAATAAACGTAACTAGAGCATTAACAATTCATTTAACTATTTACAATTCATTTTAACATTTACAATTCATAAATTCATTAAAAATTCATTTTTGATTTTCAGGCCAATTGCTTCTAGTAGTCCACTAATAGATGGTGCCTCCCGAGATCATCCACCCGAACATTGTGTTCTGTGCCGTTGGTCGAGTGGGGGTCGCTGGCATGAGTCCCGTACGCAGGATCATTGCGTATATTTCGGCTCCTAGGACTAGTGATACGGCGCTAGATTTGTGGAAGCCCGGGTCGGCCAGCCGAAAATTGTCGAACTCGTTGGTGATCCTGGCGCCCAGCGTGCGAGCGGGGGTTACCCGAGGGAGGCCTGGTTGTACGTCGGCGCAGACCTCCAGTCTGTCGTGCCATCCTCGAAGCGGAGTAGCAGGGTAGCAGCTGGAGTCGGCGCGTCAGCTGTAGCGATATGGTCGACTTGGGTTGCCCTGGATCGATGATAGCTCGCACCTCTTGCGTCCTGCCACGGGTTATCACCTTAACCGCTACTCTGGGTGTGAGGACAGATAGCCTAGGAGCGCTACGGGCCGTTCCCGTGATCCGCTCTCGGGCGTCTCTCACACCACGGCGGTGGGGTTGTTGCTGGGGTCGCTGTTGGCGTCGGTGTTGACGTCGGTGTGCGCCTCGGCGCTTCGACCTCGTTGCTGAGGCTCGCTGCACTACCGACCGGACACCCGACAGAGCAGGTCTGAATGCCGGCGGTGCGCTAAGCTCGGGATCATCATCCGATGCTGGTTGGAGGTCTTCTTCATCGGCGTCGATTTCCAGCACCTCGCCTTCGTCGCTCGTTTTCGGGAGATGCGCAATTCTTCGCCGTGTGATGCGCCGACAGGCAGTTGGCGCAGTGGCGGTGCACGAGGACAGCACGCAGTCTCTCGGCCGGTTCCATCCTGCGCATCTCGCGACAAAAAGCCAGGCGGTGGTTGCTGCGGCACACTGGGCAGCGGTATTGGCCCTTGTGAGTTTTGGTGTTGCTTTTGGTTGCACGTACCATTTTGGGTTATTGAGTTCTCTAAAGAGAGATACGATTATTATTTTGATTGGTCAATGTGGCAAAAGTACCAATTTTACAATTGGTCGAGTTATGATTCCGCGTGCCGTTCGTATTTATATGACTCGTACTCGGCTGTCCTGACCTGAAAAGACCCTAATTTCTCTGCCAAGTCGCCATTCATTTGGGGGAAGGTTATCCTCTTCAACGACGACTAGATCGTCAACTTCGAGGTTTCGTTGGGGGGAGTGCCATTTTACTCTCTTCTGCAATTCCTTCAGGTATTCTGCTTTCCACCTTCTGCAGAATGTCTGGTGAATCGCTTTGATCTTTTGCAACCGGTAGTAGCGGGGTGCCAATTAAAAAGTGTCCTGGGGTTAGAGGTTCCATTGATTCCGCGTCTTCAGAGATGGGGCTGATTGGTCGTGAATTAAGACAAGATTCGATTCTTGCCAGAAGCGTGGAGAGCTCCTTAATGGTAAAGCGCATGTTGTTCGCTACCTTCCTGAAATGCATCTTGAAGCTTTTTACCCCCGCCTACCAGAGCCAAACCCCCCCCTGTGAGGTGCTCCTGGAGGTATAAAATGCCACGTAATGCCCTAAAGAGCGTATGTCTGGGTTGTGCTGTTGGCCGCTGCAGAGACAAAGAGTTTAAAATCTTGTTGCAATGCCTTATTTGCCTCTACAAAGTTGGTTCCATTGTCCGAATACACATTTTGCGGGCAGTCGCGTCTAGACACGAAACGCGCAAAAGCTGCTAAAATGTGGCGGTGGACAAATCGCTGGTGGCGTCCAAGTGTATTGCTTTTGTCGCAAAACAGAAGAAAACGCAGACATAGCCCTTAGTAATGCGACAAGCTCGACCCGTGAAACTCCATATTTCAAAAGGACCGGTGAAGTCGACTCCAGTGTTGGTGAAGGGTCTGGATACCTCAGTTCGTTCCGGTGGTAACGCTGCCATCAACTGTTCCTGCGCCTTCTTTCTGTAAATAACACAAACCTTACAGTTATGAATTGAATTTTTAATAAAGTTTTTCATTCGCACTATCCAGTATTCGGACCGTAAAATTCTCAACATGAGCTGGTTGCCTCCATGCAAGGAAATCAGATGTGTGAATTTTACGAGCAATCTTGAATACTGGAATTCGTACAGGAGAATTATTGGATACCGTTCACTGTAATGTAAGGTCGTCACGCCTCGGATGCCAAGATCCGCTGGATTATCCGCAGAGTCCACATGATTCCACCCCGATACTCCAACCAGCTCATCAATTTTTGCGACTCTATTAGCTACAAACGTTGTCCATGTACATGCCGGTTTCCTCAGCCATGAGAGTACGATCGTGGAGTCGGTCCATTTGTATATTACTGGCTGCGTGACTTCAAACTGCGGAATAAAAGTATTAATTAATTCGGCCAGTAATAATGCTCCGCAGAGCTCTACCCGGGGGAGAGACACCGTTTTTATTGGTGCTACTTTTGTTTTACCCACCAGCAAGTTTATGTGGGGCGCATTGTTTGATGCGCGATCGCGTACCCTATATATAGTGCGGCTGCATATGCCTTTTTAGAGGCATCGCAGAATCCATGGAACTCTACTTCGTCCCATGGCGTAAAATGGGTCCATCGGGGGATTTTTATCTTCTGAATATGCTCATAGTTATCCAGAAAGGTTTCCCAACGTAGCAGTAAATTTCGGGGTAGACTGTCATCCCTGTCTATTTTGGTTAGCCAGATCTCCTGCATGAAGATCTTTGCTACCACCACAATTGGCCCGAGCCATCCAGCTGGGTCGAACAATTTTGCTACGCAGGATAAAACCTCTCGTTTGGTATACTCTTGCTTCCGGGGGATCGGCTGTAAGGTGAAGTGTCTCACTCATGTCGTCAAGCTCCAAGAAATTCTCCTTGTATATGTGCGCCTTGGGTAGTCCTGTCAAAATCTTACAATTGGAAGTCCACTTTCTTAGGGGGAAGCTGGCGGTGTTAAGAGCTTCAATTACCTCATCTCGCATTTGTATTGCAGTTGTGCAATCGTGGGTTCCAGCCAGGACGTCATCGACATACATATACTGCTTCAAAATCTTTGCTGTCAGTGCCAAATATGGAGCGCAGTTTACTCCAAACGTCACGGTCTTAAGTTCGTAATCCTTAAGTTCTTCGTCCGGGGATTCTCTGAAAAGAATTCTTTGAAACGGGGTATGCTCCTGATGAAGCATTATTTGCCTATACATCTTCTCGGTGTCTGCATTAAATACGTATTTGAACAAGCGCCACTTTAAAAGTAAGCAAACCAAATCCGCTTGCAGAATAGGCCCGGAGTATAATATGTCATTTAAGCTGATTCCATTTGACGTGGGACAAGAAGCGTTAAACACCACTCGCACCTTCTTTGTTATGCTGTACGGTTTCACGACGACGTGATGTGGTAAGTAATACGGCCTGTGCGCTGGTTGATGCGCTGCTTTCTTCACGGGGCACATATGGTTGAGCTCGATATACTCCTTCAGAACCCGGTGGTATTCCGTTTTGAACTCCGGTTTCCTGATATAACCGGCCTCGCTGCGCAAGAATTGCCGTGCTGCTCCAGTCCTTGAAAAGCCGAGGTTAATTTCGTCTGGGAATTCCCGACGAAAGGGTGGAGCCACCACATACCGTCCTTGCTCATTCCTCGTGGTCGTCTTCGCGTACAACTCCTCACAAAATGCATCTTCGGGGGTAATTTTCCTTTTGGTGGAAACTTCTAACTCCCAAAACCGAGTTAGCTGAGGGGTTGGAGTGTCTGTGCCATAAAACACAGAAGTAGCGAAGAGTTGGCCTTCTGTGGAGCTGAAGTTCGATGTAGTAATGGATGATCCCTCTGATGACAGCTCCAACAATTAAACGGACTCTTCCAATCCTTCGCGATGTGTGAATACGCTAGGCAGTTCATACACAAGTTGTGTTTTCTGACTAAGTTGAGGCGATCCTCAACTTTCATTGCCAGAAATTTGGGGCAGCCCTTTAGTGCATGAGATTGTTCGGGGCATAATCTGCATGCGGGCTGCGAAAACTGACTGTGTTGTGCATACACCTTCCTTTCGTACATCGTTGCGGGTTGGCGATTAGGTACAGGCTTTACTGCTCGTGCACTTCGGATAGCGGACACCGTTTATATCGTCTGGAACCGACTTGTGAGAAAGCTGTCTAATTCCTCCCACTTTGGAATTTCCGCCTTTCTCACAAGCCTTCTTCCCACAACGCCAGCGTGGTATCCAGTAACCGACTCGATACTAAGAACACAAAGATCGCATCCCAGTTCTCGATATCAATCCCGTATATTTCTAAAACCGATATACAATTATTAACTGCCCGTTGTAAATTTTTAATTTCCGTACCGCGTTCGCTCGTTACCGATGGTAGGTTAAAAAGCGTTTTTAACTGGCTATTTACCATTATCCTCTTATTTTCATAGCGGTCGGATAAATTTTGCCAAGCAGTCGTGAAACCGTCGTTAGTTAAAGGCGATTTTTTCACGATATCTTTCGCCTCACCACGTGTCTTTTGATTCAAGTGGTACAATTTCTCTATCGGGGTCAAACGCGAATTGTTAATGTAAATTGCGGTAAACAAATCGCGGAACGATGGCCAAGACATGTAAAAAATTTCTGTGTCACATGGAGGTAAGTGGATACTCGAGCGGGCTGGGGGTTCAATCTCGCGATTTACCGGATTGACTGTCGAACTACTCTGCTGCGTGAATGTCAGGTTATGAGCCGTCTCTCCCATCAATGCACCGCATTGCAGCCTGACCTGTTTCGTCGTCCGACACCTTTTTCGAGTAGTTATCGAACGCATCCTTCACCTTGACCCAGAGCGCCTTCAGTTTCTCCTTTTGGATCTCCAGCGAAAAAATTGAATAGCTGCTACACGGCATGTTGAAGCCCGCTTCGAATTCCAACAATGCAACACACGCCCGCGAAAAATCATTAACATTGGCCATCTTTTGAAAATAAATTTAATTAAAACGAAAAATTTAAAAACAAACGTCAATTGTACCACTGAGCCTCGGGGTAAATTACTATTTTCGCAAATTATCGACAACGACGTTAAAAAATTGATAAAACAACGTACTATCAATTAATTTAATTAAAACGAGAAATTGAAAAACAAACGTCAATTGTACCACTGAACCTCGGGGTAAATTACTATTTTCGCAAATTATCGACAACGACGTCAAAAAATTTATAAAACAACGTACTATCAATTAATTTAATTAAAACGGAAAATTTAAAAACAAACGTCAATTGTACCACTGAACCTCGGGGGAATTTACAATTAATGCGAATTATAAACAACGACGACAAAAAAAAATACTATCGCAATAAAAAGGTGTGGAAAACGTGTATAGAGAATTTTCTTTAATATATTTAAAAATTCAGTTAATATACACAAACTATATTCAATTTAGGTTTTATTTATTAAGATTATGGCTCGCGAAATTCCACGGGTTATTTGTACTAAGCTTATATCAAAAGAGTTTCCTCTCAGTGTACCGCACAACCTGAGGGATTCTTATGTGAAAAAAAATCTATATAATGTGGTCCGTATACGGGCCTTCTGCCCCAACCACTTTTTCTCAATATTTTAAAAATCACGTCAAACACTTTGAAGGTGGCGCGGTATAAAACTCAGAAAAAATGTTTAGAAAGTCTTTATTTAATTTATACAACAACAAAGAAGCTAAACAAAATTCAATAATTGAGGTTGTCGAAACTTCGACGACTTAATTTAGTTTTTGCTCACAACACAAAACAAAAAACACCTTTTTTGTAACGGACGCTGAGTTCCGCAATTCGTGGCACAATTTCACTTTCTTTGTTTCCTTTCTTTTTTTTTACATAAAAACACAACAGTATTCCAAAAGAAATCCCGCTATTCCTCCACCACTTTTTTACCGGTCGAATTTCGCGAAAAACGGTTTATACGTACCCCGATACCGTTTAATTTTCGGAAATATGTTTTTAAAAAATATATGTATGTATATATATTGAAGGGGTGTATGTGGTACTCACGTACGGCCTTATGCAATTTCCTCACCCCTTCGCGAATATACGTGCCAAATTGAAAGGCTTACCTTATCTTGCAGCTTTCTCTGTTGGCCACTAATGGGGCTGTTCTCCTGCGGTGGACCACTTGGTGGGGGCCTTGTTGCTGCGAACTTGCTATCGCGGTGGACCACTTGGTGGGGGCCTTGTTGTTGAGAACTTGCTATCGCGGTGGACCACTTGGTGGGGGCCTTGTTGTTGCGAACTTGCTATCGCGGTGGACCACTTGGTGGGGGCCTTGCTGGTGCGAACTTGCTATCGCGGTGGACCACTTGGTGGGGGCCTTGTTGTATTTGTAGTTGCAGTTGCTGCTGTTGGAGCGCTGGCAAATTTATGGTTGTAGTCGCTGCCGCTTTGGCTGGAGCACTGGCAAATTTGTGGTTGCAGTTGCTGCTGCTGGAGCACTGGCAAATTTATGCACTATATTTAAAACGCCCTCGCTTTGTGTTCCGCTGCTACAAATAAACACAATTAGTACTCCAAATATACTTACCAATACTTATTTAACCGGTACTCCAGCTGTTGGGGTGTCCTTGCCCCGCAACTCTGCTGCTCCTGCTCCACGGGGTAGAATAAATTGCTCCAACCGAGTTTGTACCACTTACCTCGTATGTAGGGTATTTTCCTCGTGGTAATATATAGGAGCAATTCGATTGACCGACGTGTTACCCTTGTTGCTGGGTTTAAGAAATTTTTAAGCACTATTTTGCTGGTATTTACCCACAAGCACAACGGAAAAATGCGTTTTAGCAACATTTGCTAATTAGTGGGGTTGTACGTATTTCACGCGTAAAATGAAATAGTTTTCGGGAAGAAACGTATTACTTGGAATTTTCCCAAAAGAAATCACAAAAAAAACACGCATTTTCGCAAAGAGCTCGATTAAAATTTATTTCTTGGTTATTTTTATTTTTTTCTTTGGGTGCGTAAGGAAACGTCAAATTGGTGGGGGTCTTCACCAAAGAATGTAATAAAAAACAAAAGTTGGTGGCGGGTTTCACCAATGAATGCAATATAAAAAACTTTAAGATATGTTTAATTGCACACGATTCGACGTGTACAAGAAAATAAAAAACGTGTTAACGCGATAAAAATTCTCATTTATGAAGGCAACTTGGCAGTTTATGAAAAATGTTTATTTCTTCGAAGTTTTATAACTTATTTTATTTTTAAGCAAATGTGGGTCAACCACGAAAAACTTCAAGCCGATCCGGCTCGAAGGACCATGTTCGGGACGGGGTGAAATGGGGGCCGGGAATTCCTCTTGAACTCCGTTGCAAACGAGGGTCGAGGAGGTGCCGAATCCCTGCAGTCCTTCGAGGTTGAATCAAACCGCAAAAAATTACTCAAAAATGAAATGAAACACTTCACACTTTTTACTATTATATGTAATATATATGAGTGCCTAACGGCCACTTTATTATATATATATATATATGTGTATGTAAAAAAATGCTGTAATAAAAATATGTAAAATGTATTAATAATTAGAGGACCTTACTTGATTGATCGGAGTTCTCTTCCAAAGTGGCAGAGTGTTGGGTGATCGCAGAAGGCGAAACCCAACATCCGAGGCGAGTAACAGGACTCGAGAAAAAGGAACTCGAGTAACGAGTAACTGTTCGCGCTTAGAATACCGTGAAATCTACAAGTGAAATTCTCTAATCAATAAACATATCTAAGGTGAAGGGGGCTAGTGTAAACAATACCGAAAACAGAAATTATATTCGTAAATTCGAGTCGGACATTAAATCGAACCCGAAGGCTTTTTGGCGTTATGTCAAGTCTAAGAAATCGTGTTCCAGTATTCCCTCGAATGTTTTCCTTAATGGTGCTCATGCTAATTCCTCCTTAGAGGCGGCAAAT
Organism: Rhagoletis pomonella; assembly: GCF_013731165.1. Taxonomy (NCBI): domain Eukaryota; kingdom Metazoa; phylum Arthropoda; class Insecta; order Diptera; family Tephritidae; genus Rhagoletis; species Rhagoletis pomonella. The sequence goes on along the minus strand of NW_023459159.1, from coordinate 22,131 downwards.
CTCTTTGCTGATTTTTTTAGTTCTAATTACGAGAATGACTCGTATCCTGATAATGATGATCCCTCACTTATTAACTCCCCGATTAATTTTGGAGCACTAACCGTAACGCTTGTTGATGTAATACTGGTATACTGCATATTAAATCATCATCGCAAACTGATGTTGATGGATTTTCCTCCTGCCTTTTAAAGAATTGTCTGGCTTTTGCGTACCCACTTCTTTTAATCTTCAATAAATCCCTTGAATGTGGTAAATTCAAACTATAGGCTAATTTCTAAGTTATCAACAGTTTAAAAATTGTTTGAATTCGTGATAAAAGAAAAATTATATTTCGCAACCAAGAGGTTAATTTCAGTCAACCAGCATGGTTATATGTCGGGCAGGTCCACTGTCACTAATCTCGCTACTTTCCGATTTCTGTCTGTCTGCTTTCAATAAACGTACTCAAGTTGATACCATCTATACTGACTTTTCAAAAGCTTTTGATAAAGTTAGTCATTCTCTTTTAATTGCTAAATTAGCCAGTCTCGGTTTTCATTCTGTTTTTCTCTCTTTGGTAAAATCCTACCTTTCGTCGCGTAAGGCACTTCGCACATTAAGCTCCTAATCACAGTAGTGTAATCGTTTCGGCATACTAAAGTATAAAGCTTTTATGCCGAACCTATGTATTTCAATGAAGCTCTGTAGATTACGATTCAAAATCATGTTTGCGCCTAATCATAAAAACTTCATGAATCGAAGCGCCCAACATTGTAAGGCGCTTGCAGTTTTGAATTCGTCATTTGTTTACTTTTTTGTGTTGGAAATAAAATTTATTTGTCAATTCAATTGAAAATAATTGGAAATGAACGATTTCGTGCTAAAATTCGTGCAAATTGCATTAAACCACAAGCGTTTATGCAATATTTCGGAGCGGAATATTTGCAGAAGTGCGTGTTGCGAAAGAACGGCCAAAAAATGTGTTATGTGTAGAAAGTGTTTATTAGCTGGTGACTTATGCAGGGCGTGCAAGTGTGCAGAAGTCGAGCCGTCATGCATTCGTTTCGGTATGATGAAACGATTACTCTACTTTGATTAGGCGCGTAATGTGCCGAGTGCCTAAGTGTGTAGTTTTAGTTGATAACGTTTCCTCTAGGTCGTTTATCGGTAACCCTGGAGTGCCCCAGGGAAGCATATTAGGCCCCCTGCCCTTTGTTTTATTTATTGATGACATTTGCAATTGCTTCATAATAATAATAATATAATAATAGATTGGCGCTTACACATATGTTAGTGTTTGGCCGAGCTTCTCCTCCGACCGAGGGATGACCGTTGTAAAGAACAAACCTTTTTTCTAAATTTTTTTGCGATGTTGCTTTGACCAGGGATTCAACCCAGGCGTTGCGGAGTGGAAGCGCGCACTGCTTACCACTACACCACCGCGGCCGAAGCGGCATCTGGGTGTGGTTTTTGATTCAAAATGTCTGTTTCAAAGCCACATAAGCTACACTATAGCAAAATCTTATTCTATGCTTGCTCTCATTCGCCGGTCTGATTTCTCAGATCCGTATACCCTGAAATTACTATATAATTCTCTTGTACGATCGAAACTTGAATATGCTGTTTTCATATGGGGAACGTACCATGATTGCCATATCAAAAGACTTGAGACTCTCTAAATTTTGCGGATCCGATTCCCCCGTATAGTTCTAGACGCCTTCTCATAAACCTTCGTTAAATAGTAGGCGAATTATTCTTTCGCTCACATTTATATTTGATATAATAAGCGGTGCGATTGATTCTCCTTATCTACTTGAGCGTATTCACTTCAATATTCCCGTTAGGAGCCTTCGAAATCATGATATCTTTTTTCTGGAACGAGTAAGAACTACTTATGCTTCTAATTCTCCCATTTTAAGTGCTATGGAAGAATTTAACTTGTACGATTGACTTCTCTTTAACGAAATCTAACTTTAAGTTATTATTAAATCAAATGTTTATGTAGTTATTTATAAGTATCTAATAGTCTGTATGATATCTTGCGTTTCTAGATTATACTAATAAATAAATAAATAAATTACTATAAAATGTGGGTACTTTTTAGAAAGTGTAAGCAAGCATTTATATAAGAGTATTTCAATGAAAATTAAGATTTTTTTTTAGATTTTGATATAAACTGAGTATAATGTAGAAATACCTCGTAAGATATGGCAAAAAGCGAGGAATGTTAAAAAAATAAAATTTGCTAAAGTTATACAACAAAAATATTAGGTGTCCCGCCGTAAGCTATTGTTTTTCACATCATATCTCGATAAATAATAGTTGTATCAAAAAAATCAATTGGTCCTTTTTTATTGACAAAGAGTCAGAGATTTATAAAAGATTTTTTATTTTTTTTTTTAAATTCCACTTTTCCATACGCTTGTTAATGAACAATTTAGAAAGTTGCTAAAGAAAACATGTTTGCAGGTTTTTAAAAATCTGCAAAAAATATATGTGATAGAGTGAATATCAAAGATTTAACTGACAAATTTTGAAAGGGTGTCTCGATATAGGGCCTGAGATATTAATTGTTTACTAAAGCATTGACTGATAAAAAAAAATTTTAAATATAAAGCTTGAGGCTCGTTTTCGCTTAAAAGTAGGAGAAACCCTTTGCGAAATGGGAAAAGTTTCTACACCACGCGATAGACCTTCGGAACTTATGAGAAATCTGGCTCTTAAGGTAGTGCATTTTTGAAGTCTCATATGGGTGTTTCCATACAGCCGTACGCGACATTCGTACGCTTATAGAGTAACGTAAATCTATCAAAAATAGAAGTTACAGAAAAAAAAAAGATTACGGTTATGTTGCAACCCAAGGGTACTATGTTTGAGGAAAAAAATAAGCAACCTGGAAACTTTGGTGTGGAAAATATCCGTTCAATAGCAGGTGATAACGTACGCGACAAAAAAAGAAGTGGTTTTAAGGCACATATACATATATGCGAAAGTCTGCGAATCATGACAGTTTTTCTTTTCTTTAAAAATTCCTAAACTAAGCTAAATAATGTACCTTTACAATCCTTCCATTTTTTGATAGAAATTATCTCTGGTTAGTTTTTATTAAAAAAAAAAATATAATAACGTACGCGACATAACGTACGCGACAGATTTTTCCCCCATACAATATTTTTACTAGTAACACATACTAAATACAATTTTTTTTTTATTTTAAGAGAAATTACCTCTGGCTAGTTTTATATTAAAAAAAAAAACAATAACGTACGCGACAAAACGTACGCGACAATTTTTCTCGTAAGTAATAAAATGTATTTATTGAGAACTCTTCTCGCCACCGTTTCATTGTTTTACAACTATTCTAAATAATTTAAATGGAAAATTTGCAGTTAACATTGGTTTTGATGTAATTGATTGAAATTTTCGTACTTACAATAACGTATGCGACAAACTTTAAAGGGTAATAAAATATATTTTTACTTCGGCGGGAAAGAAAATTTTACTGTATATCTTTAACTAGAAGAATTCTCGCTTAAGAATTGTAATCTGCATTACCTGCGACTGCCAATATACAAATGACATAGACAAACAATGTTTTTGCATAACGTACGCGACATTAGAATACAATCAGAAGCAAATCAAAATATTACCGTTATTCGAGCTCTAACTTCTCCTTTTTCTCATTTTTATAGTTAGTTGTTATTGCAAATTTGATTTTAAGATGTAATTGTAATGTTTCAAATCTCTTAATTTAGTTAATACGAAAGAGAAAATAGTTCATTTCATTAGAGAAAACTGAGTCGAAGAGACATTCAGTTTTACTCTTCCATTTTTGAGTTTTAAAATTCCAATAAACTGAAATACTTCTATAATATAAAAATTCAAGTATTTTTCTCTTAATTATTCGTCTTAAAAACCCTTTTCAGTTGTTTTTATTTTTTCTGTCCTGGTTGACATTTTCATGGAAACACCCATATATAATTTTCAAACGAACGAATTTATTTATTTATGAAGAGAAAGCACCAGCGAAGTTTGCCTATTCCTGAAAATGAAGTGCGTTTAGACCATACGGATCATTGGCCAAAGTGGGTAGTCAATCGCGTAACTTGCAAAATACCAGGTTGCCGAGGATATACCTTTGTAAAGTGCGAAAAATGTGACACAAGGTTATGCTTTAACAACAACAGCTCGGCATACATCAACTATATAATACGAAAAAATTTCTATCTTTAAAATAATTAAATCATGCAACGAAGGGTTAAGTTTAAAAGTTGGTCTTATTGCTCAACGAGAAATGAAATAAATTAAATTTGTGTTATTTCACATTCAATTGGGAAATAACACAAATTAGCGTTATTACCGTTTGTGTCATTACACCCCGTGCCGTGGTCCGATTATAGGAGCACACATATTTATGTGTTCGTCTCGGTTAGGAGGAGGTTGTTATATAAAAATAAACTATAAATAAATAAAATATAAAAATTTTTTCAGCAAGTAAAGTACAAACAAAATCAAAAAAACAAATTTTCAATCAAACTGACTTGTGTAGATCAGAGGCGTGTTTTGCAGAAGATTTTGGAGGGTATTTTAATATATCTTATTTTAGTTATTATATATCTTAGGTTTTCTATGTTATGTAAAGTTGAGAGAATGAAGTCAAATTTTCTTTTTGGTCAGTTATGATATTTTATTTCTCGGTTAAAAAATGGAACTAAACAATTTTCCAGGATGCTCGCGCATTTACTTTCATTTACTTCAAGAAGAAAATTATTTGCAACATCAATGCAGTTTCATACAATGCAGTTTTACACAGAGCAAAGACTAGCTAATATAATAGAGTATGTTTTTACTGAATAAGAAAATTAATATGACAACATTAAGGAATCACCTCTACATTCGTCCACGAATAATTGAATACGATAGTCTTTTACATTTCTCTTAGAAGTTATACTTTAGTGAAACGTGGTTTTCGTTTGACCGATTTTGCATGGACAAAAAAACAAGTTTTCGGTCGAAAACCAGTTGTAGCAACGAAAAGATGTTATCGATGTCGGTCCGAACTTGGTATAAGAATCGATTTTGAGTGAATTAGCTTTAGTAGTTATGATTTATCGCAGTTTTCGTGTTTCTGTAAACTACCATTATATGGGAAGTGGGCGTGGTTATCGCCCAATTTCAAGGATTTTCAGCAGATATGTAAGCTATAGCCTAAGCAGAGCTCTTACCGAGTTTGGTACGGATTGGTGAAGCGGTTACTGAGATACTGCATTTCATCATAAGTGGGCGGGGCTACTCAGATTTTCCAAAAATTTCTAAATAATCCTATTTTGTTCCAAAATTTTACTTCAATATTTACTGAAATATTGTAGGCTTATCTAAATTGACATTTATATAAATTTAAACGCTTGTATTCTCAAAACTATTTCTTTAATCATCACTTATATGACAGCAATGTAAATGAAAACAAATGGTTATTCCGAAATACATAACATAGTTGGGTTCGCCTTATATTCCCGCAGATTTCTAGCAACAGGACCGAAAGGTCCTAGAAAACATGACTTTTGCTTATACTATCCCGAAAACAATTTTTTTTTATTAAATGGTTTCCTGTTCTGTTTAAGCGGCCTCAAATTCACCTAAAAAGTTTAATTTTAGTGCTAAATTGATCTAAAGTAGTGTAACTATATACTGGTCGCTTTTTGAGATTTTTCTTTAATACATTTTCTAAGTAAAGAAATACCACTTATCTGCCATTTTATGCGGGCAATCTTTTTACACTACATTAGCCAAATTTCTAAGCTTTCAATTGAACAAAAAATAATGCGATATCTCCCGGGGATATAACAAATTCATTAAAATTCAACAAAAATTAAAAAAAAGTACTCGTTGAAAACTGCTATTTTCAGTACATTTACATTGTACATTGTGCTTAATAAAATGTAAAAAAAAATATTAAACACTTAAATGCATTATTACCTTCTGCATGCGGATCCATCTTAAAACCGTCACGAAAATTTATTTATAAGCAGCGTTAGAATATTCTGTTTCTGGTCAACGGTGAGCGTTCGCTGTGCAAGTTTGAAAAGTGAGGGGAAATGTTCTCTATCGAATGTGACTAATATTTTAAGTTTCCTTCAAAATTTTGTCAAATTGATTTATGGCCGCCTAAATCGTTCAAATATTCCTATGTGCAACGGGGCGATACTAGTATGTGTTAATACTCATATGGGAGTGTCTATTCGCACTTTGCCAGTGTCATCAGTGTACCAGTGTCACCAGTGTACCAGTGCCACCAGTGACGCCAGCGTCACCAGTGTACCAGTGTCGGGAGTCTTCAGCTCTGCCAGTGTCACCAATGTACCACTGTCACCAGTGTACCAGTGTCGCCAGTGTCACCAGTGTCGCCAGTGTCACCAGTTTCACCAGTGCCACCAGTGTAACCAGTGCCACCAGTGTCGCCAGTGTACCAGTTTCGCCAGTGTACCAATGTCACCAGTTTCACCAGTGTCGCCAGTGTACCAGTGCCACCAGTTTCACCAGTGTCACCAGTTTCACCAGTGTCACCAGTTTCACCAGTGTCGCCAGTGTCACCAGTGTGCCAGTGTCGCCAGTGTCACCAGTGCCACCTGTGTCACCAGTGTAACAGTGTCGCCAGAGTCACTAGTGTAACAGTGTCGCAAGTGTCGCCAGTGTACCAGTGTCGGAAGTCTTCAGCTCTGCCAATGTCACCAGTGTACCAGTGTACACTGGCCAGTGTCACCAGTTTCACCAGTTTACCAGTGTCACCTGTTTCACCAGTGTCACCAGTTTCACCAGTGTACCAGTGTCGCTGGTGTCACCAGTGTCACCAGTGCCACCAGTGTACCAGTATCGCCAGTGTCACCAGTGTCGCCATTGTCACCAGTTTCACCAGTGTCACCAGTTTCACCAGTGTCGCCAGTGTACCAGTGTCGCCAGTGTCACCAGTGTCACCAGTGTACCAGTGTCGCCAGTGTCGCCTGTGCCACCAGTGTCACCAGGGCCACCAGTGCCACCTGTGTTACCATTGTAACAGTGTCGCCAGTGTCACCAGTGCCACCTGTGTCACCAGTGTAACAGTGTCGCCAGTGTCGCCAGTGTCACCAGTGTCGCAAGTGTCGCCAGTGTCACCAGTGTACCAGTGTCGGGAGTCTTCAGCTCTGCCAATGTCACCAGTGTATCAGTGTACACTGGCCAGTGTCACCAGTTTCACCAGTGTACCAGTGTCGCTGGTGTCACCAGTGCCACCAGTATACCAGTGTCACCAGTGTCGCCATTGTCACCAGTTTCACCAGTGTCACCAGTTTCGCCAGTGTCACCAGTTTCACCAGTGTCGCCAGTGTCACCAGTTTCACCAGTGTCACCAGTTTCACCAGTGTCGCCAGTGTACCAGTGTCGCCAGTGTCACCAGTGTGCCAGTGTACCAGTGTCGCCAGTGTCACCTGTGTCACCAGTGTCACCAGTGTCGCCAGTGTCACCAGTGTACCAGTATCGCCAGTGTCACCAGTGTCGCTAGTGTCACCAGTGTCACCAGTGACCCCAGTGTCACCTGTTTCCCCAGTGTACCAGTGTCACCAGTGTCACCAGTGTACCAGTGTCGCTGGTGTCACCAATGTCGCCAGTGTCACCAGTTTACCAGTGTCACCAGTGCCACCAGTGTCACCAGTGTCGCCAGTGTCACCAGTTTACCAGTGTCACCAGTGTACCAGTATCGCCAGTGTCACCAGTGTCGCTAGTGTCACCAGTGTCACCAGTTTCACCAGTGTCGCCAGTGTACCAGTGTCACCAGCTTCACCAGTTTCACCAGTTTCACCAGTGTCGCCACTGTCACCAGTGTACTAGTGTCGCCAGTGTCAGCAGTGCCACCAGTGCCACCAGTTTCACCAGTGTAACAGTGTCGCCAGTGTCACCAGTGTAACAGTGTCGCAAGTGTCGCCAGTGTCACCAGTGTCACCAGTGTACCAGTGTCGGGAGTCTTAAGCTCTGCCAATGTCACCAGTGTACCAGTGTACACTGGCCAGTGTCACCAGTTTATCAGTGTCACCAGTGTACCAGTGCCACCAGTGTCGCCAGTGTAACCTGTGTCATCAGTGTCACCAGTTTATCAGTGTCACCAGTTTCACCAGTGTCGCCAGTGTACCAGTGTCGCCAGTGTCACCAGTTTCACCAGTGTCAACAGTGTACCAGTGTCGCCAGTGCCGGCAGTGTCAACAGTGCCACCAGTGTCACCAGTGTCGCCAGTGTTGGCATATTGTTTTATATAGAAAAGCGCCGCAGACGAAATCGGCCAATTTTATAATCCTTTTTACTAAACATATCGAGCCCTAACCGCCAAAATAACGTAAGCGACATTTTTTTCAAAATTTCCTTTTTGATGTAGAAATGTGTCTAGATGCTCTAGTAATATTTCTGCATCAAAAACAAAATTTTGAAACAAATGTCGCTTACGTTATTTTGGCGGTTAGGGCTCGATATATTGAATATTTTTTATAGAATATGCGCCGTAGGCACTGGTGACACTAGCGGCACTGGTGACACCAGCGACACTGGTGAAGGTTAGGTTAGGTTAGAATGGTGGCGGAAAACTATTACACCCAAGTATCAGCTAAGTGCCATTTTGATACCATATACCTCGAATGAGTATGTTAGAACCAGCCTGTGTGGCTGATGAAGTTGAGTATATTGTGGAGACTTACATCAGATAGCTCTCGTAACGATGTGAATTCATATTCTCCTAGCATGGTATTTCTGCTCCTCATTAGAGCTGGACATTTACAAAGCAGGTGCTCTACTGTTTCCTGCTCGTTCTCATCTTTGCAGCTTCTACAGAAGTCGTTGTAGGCGAATCCCAGCCTTCTCGCGTGGGTACCAATCGGCCAATGTCCAGTAAGAGTCGCAATAGGCCTAGCAACGTCAGATCTGGGTTTCCTTAGTAGGTTTTGTGTTCTCTCAGGGCTGTACGCAGGCCACAATAGTTTGGATATTCGGCAGCCTGCCACGGTGGGCCTTCTTTGGTCCGATTTCCGGAGATTGTGGAGAAATATGTCTTTATATAAGGTTGCAATTGGGGGTGAGATCCGGTCCTCGATCGACACCAATGTAGAACACTCTCTGGCTAACTCATCTGCAGCCTCGTTTCCGTGAATGTTGCTATGACCAGGGACCCAAACTAAATCTAGATCGAGTTGACGACTTACTGTATTTAACAGTGTCCTACACTCCTTGATTAGTTCCGACCTTGTTGTAAAAGACGCTAAGGCCTTAATGACGTGACGTAATCCTCTACGTTCTAAGAGATGGCAGCCTTCGGCTATACCGAATTCTTCTGCTTGGAAGACACTCTCGAAATCGGGCAGATGAATTGATCCTTTTACTCCTAGTGATTCAGTTAATACCTGCCCCAACTCCACGTTCCATTTTAGAGCCATCCGTGTACATATGATGTGTCCAGATAGAGATATCAAGTTCCCCATCCCAGTCAGCTCTCGACGGAAGAATGGCCCCGAAAGGCCTGTGAAACTCTACCTCAGGTCGAATGTAATCGGTTGCCAGCCTCAACTTAGGTGGCAAACGGGAAATTATACTGCTATGCCCGATCGTTCTTTCTTTCCATATACCTAGTTCTCTGTCTTATAGCCGATAGTGATGCGGTATGCCGTATGTGAAGGTCTATAGGAAATAGGTTTGTAATAACATTTAGGTCATCGGTAGGGCAAGTTCCCGTTGCCCCCGTGGTCCCGATACATGCAGCTCTCTGAACACTGCCTAGTTTCACTTGATTATATTGGTTCTTTAAGGCTGTCCACCATACCAAAGAACCGCAGCATAAGATCTGACGTACAACCGCTGTGTACATCCAGAGTACAACTTTTGGATTGAGACCCCATGTCTTTCCAAAAAGCCGCTTACAGGAGTAGTAGGCAATGCTCGCTTTCTGTACTCTTTCTTCAATATTTATTTTCCAACTTAGCTTAGGATCCAGTATGACTCCCAGATACTTCGCTTGTTTAGATAATCGCAGCATTTGTCCATTTAGCTTTGGTAATTCAAAGCTTGGGACCTTATTTCTTGTCGTAAAGAGCATTAATTCTGTTTTCTCTTGGTTCACTCTAAGGCCACATTGCTCGGCCCACCGGCTAAGCTTTGCTAGAGTACCCTCCATGATGTTACTCACCACAGATGGAAATAACCCGGTTATTAAAATCACTACATTGTCAGCGTAGGCCACTACCTTTACTTCCCCTGGTTGAGCTTGAGTAGTACTGAGTTGATATTGCTGAGCCATAAACAAGGAGAAATCACTCCCCCTTGAGGAGTGCCCCCACTAACGTTTCTTGTTAATGTATAGCTACCAATTTCATCTGAAATCGTTCTGCTGCGAAGCATCGCCATTAGCCACGCGCTAATAGACTCCTCGACGCCTAGCTTGTGAAGGGATTTTTGGATAGCTTCTACCCTAACATTGTTAAAGGCTCCTTCTATGTCGAGGAAGGATGCCAGAGTGAATTGCTTAAATTCGAGTAACCTCTCGACGGTTCCAACGATCTCATGGAGCGCCGTCTCCGTGGATCGTCCCCGCAAATATGCATGCTGCGCTTCAGACATGCCATTTCCGTGGAAAAACCCCCGGACGTGCGCGTCCAGAACCCTCTCGAACGTTTTAAGAACAAAGGAAATTAAGCCAATAGGTCGAAAATCTTTGGCGTAGACGTGCCCTCGCCTTCCAGGTTTTGGGATGAAAACCACTTTTACTCGCCACCACGACAGAGGGACGTAGTTAACACTGATGACACTGGCGACACTTGCGACACTGGTACACTGGTGACACTGGCGACACTGGTACACTGGTGAAACTGGTGACACTGGCGACACTGGTGAAACTGGAGACACTGGTACACTGGCGACACTGGTGAAACTGGTGACACTGGTGACACTGGCGACACTGGTACACTGGCGACACTGGTACACTGGCGACACGGGCGACACTGGTACACTGGTGACACTGGCGACACTGGTACACTGGCGACACTGGTGAAACTGGTGACACGGGTGAAACTGGTGACTCTGGCGACACTGGTACACTGGTGACACTGGCGACACTGGTACACTGGCGATACTGGTGAAATTGGTGACACTGGTATACTGGTGACACTGGCGACACTGGCACACTGGCGACACTGGTGGCACTGGTGACACTGGCGACACTGGTACACTGGTGACACTGGCGACACTGGCGACAATTGCGACACTGGTACACTGGTGAACTGGCGACACTGGTGAAACTCTTGAAACTGGTGACACTGGTACACTGGCGACACTGGTGACACTGATGGCACTGGTGAAACTGGTGACACTGGTAAACTGGTGACACTGGCGACACTGGTGACACTGATGGCACTGGTGACACTGGTGAAACTGGTGACACTGGTACACTGGTGAAACTGGTGACACTGGTGAAATAGTTGACCCTGGTAAACTGGTGACACTGGCCAGTGTACACTGGTGACACTGGCAGAGCTGAAGACTCCCGACACTGGTACACTGGTGACACTGGTGACACTGGCGACACTGTTACACTGGTGACACAGGTGACACAGGTGGCACTGGTGGCACTGGTGGCACTGGTGGCACTGGTAGCACTGGTGACTCTGGCGACACTGGTGACACTGGCGACACTGGTGACACTGGTGAAACTGGTGACACTGGCACACTGGCGACACTGGCGACACTGGTACACTGGCGACACTGGTACACTGGCGACACTGGCGAAACTGGTGACACTGGAGACACTGGTGACACAGGTGACACTGTTGACACTGGTGACACTGGCGACACTGGTACACTGGTGACACAGGTGACACAGGTGGCACTGGTGGCACTGGTAGCACTGGTGACCCTGGCGACACTGGTGACACTGGCGACACTGGTGACACTGGCGACACTTGCGTCACTGGTACACTGGCGACACTGGTGGCACTGGTGACACTGGCGACACTGGTGAAACTAGTGACACTGGCGACACTGGTGACACTGGCGACACTGGCGACACTGGTGGCACTGGTGACACTGGTGGCACTGGTGAAACTGGTGACACTGGCGACACTGGCGACACTGATACACTGGTACACTGGTGACACTGGCAGAGCCGAAGACTCCCGACACTGGTACACTGGTGACATTGGTGACACTAGCGTCACTGGTGGCACTGGTACACTGGTGACACTGGTACACTGGTGACACTGGCAAAGTGCGAAGAGACACTCCCTACTCATATGTACATTAGAGTGGACCAAAAACAGTAAAGTTGGAATGGTAATGCTCTCATCCTCTAGGATTGGCTTATAATGAAAATTTATTCTGGAAAAGCAACAATAATTTGAAAAAATGGTAGAAGTGATAGCTATTTCGGAAATCACCACATTTCCTAATTAGACTTCTTTCAGCAGGCTTCGAACCGATGATCCCACTGACTCAGCCAGTTGCTTATGCACCGTGATAAGTGCGCCTTGTAAATTATCGTTTGCTTGTTTCCACTATTTTAATTTTTGTTATACCAACACAATCAAGCGCAGCTATTCCGCTGCAATTCACTTCATCATGTGGTTGTTGGTATTGTTGGTTTTTGCTAATAATTCTATTTTTAGAATGTTTAACTTTTAGGTGTGCTCGTCCGTAAGTTATTTGTTTTTGTTATTTTTAGGCCTTATAAAAATTATATTCAACAATTTTTATTGAGCAAATGGTAGAAGTGGAGGATGGTTCCGTGCGCAGAAGTGGAAAACTTTTGACTGCCATTCACCTGGGAGTGGCCAGAAGCGATTCTTGTGCGTACGTTTCAAATCGCAGCTCACAACGTCCGGATATTTATATCCACGTATCCTCTGGGTAGCAACCAAACACCCGTTTGGGAGCGAGCTTAAGTGAGAAGGCGTAAAACTTCGCGTGCGCTGGGTTTGGGTCCCGCCACGTTAAAACCCCGCCCAATGAAAAGAAAAAAACAGCCTCGGATGAGACCCCCTTTTTCTGATGACGACCACGGCAAACGTATAAAGGACTATGATTTAAAGGTATGCACCTGGAATATCCGGACCCTTAATGGTGAAGGTGCCTCTGCCCGGCTGGTTGATGTCCTCGCGAAGACAAAGGCTGACATCACCGCCATCCAAGAAATGCGATGGACGGGGCAAGGTAAAGTAAGCGTGAAGCCTTGCGACGTCTACTACAGTTGCCACGTAAAGGAGCGCAAATTCGGTGTTGGAGTCGTGGGAGGAGAGAGACTCCGTCGCCGAGTACTGGCGTTCACCCCGGTGGACGAACGTCTAGCCACAATCCGCATCGAAGCTAGATTCTTCAACATCTCGCTCATCTGCGCCCATGCCCCGACGGAAGAGAAGGATGAGGCGTCCAAGGATCTCTTCTATGAGCGCTTGGGGCGTACATATGAGCGCTGCCCCCGACACGATGTCAAAATCGTGCTGGGCGATTTTAATGCCAAGGTGGGCAAGGAAGGGATCTTTGGCGCCACCGTCGGAAAATTCAGCCTCCACGACGAAACGTCCGATAACGGACTGAGGCTGATCGACTTCGCCGGGGCCCGAAATATGGTAATATGTAGTACTAGGTTCCAGCATAAGAACATCCACCAAGCTACATGGCTGTCTCCAGATCGAAAAACGAGAAACCAAATCGATCATGTTGTGATAGACGGAAGGCATGCTACAAGCGTTTTGGACGTACGTACACTCCGAGGGCCAAACATCGACTCGGACCACTATCTTGTTGTAGCCAAGATACGCACCCGCCTCTGTGCAGCAAAAAATGTGCGCCCAACAATGCAAGGAAAGCTTAACGTCGAAAAGCTGCAATCACAACAGACTGCCAATTTATTCGCCACTCGACTCACACACCTGGTCTCTGAGAGCACTCTTCAACAATCCAACGTACGCGAGCAGTGGAACCACATTTCCCGATCATTAAGTACCGCCGCCGAAGAAGTAGTTGGATTTCAGCGAGCCCGAAAGAACAACTGGTACGATGAGGAATGTCAAGAAGCCGCAGAGAAAAAAGATGCCGCCTACAGGGCCACGCTGCGATCGGGCGCAACGCGAGCCATGTGGGACCGTTATAGGGAACTGAAGAAGGAAGCGAGACGTATTTGCCGCAATAAGAAGAGAGAGGCCGAAATACGTGAGTGCGAAGAGCTTGATGTGCTGGCCGACAGGAAGAACGCCCGAAAATTCTACCAGAGGGTTAGGCGACTTACGGAAGGTTTCAAGACCGGGGCGAACTCCTGTAAGAACAACAATGGCGACCTAGTGACCGATGTCCAGAATATACTTAAATTGTGGAGGGGACACTTTTATAACCTACTGAATGGTAGCAGCGCTGAAAGTAGTGAGTAAGACGAACCCGAGTCCCCAGTCGATGATGATGGAGTAGCTGTCCCACCGCCTGACTATGACGAGGTACGTATAGCGATTACGCGGCTGAAAAACAACAAAGCTGCTGGAGCTGACGGCCTGCCAGCCGAGCTATTCAAGTACGGCGGCGAGGAGCTGATGAGGTGCATGCATCAGCTCGTATGCAGAATATGGTCAGATGAACGCATGCCCGACGACTGGAATTTAAGTGTGCTCTGCCCAATCCACAAGAAAGGCGACCCCGCCATACGCGCCAACTACCGCGGAATTAGCCTTCTAAGCATAGGTTTCAGGGTCTTATCGAGCGTATTGTGCGAAAGACTGAAGCCCACCGTCAACGAGCTGATTGGACCTTATCAGTGTGGCTTTAGGCCTGGAAAATCCACCATAGATCAGGTATTCACAATACGCCAAATCTTGGAAAAGACCCGCGAGAATAGGATCGACACACACCATCTATTTGTCGATTTCAAAGCCGCTTTCGACAGCACGAAGAGAAGTTGCCTTTATGCCGCGATGTCTGAATTTGGTATCCCCGCGAAACTAATACGGCTGTGTAAAATGACGTTGAGCAATACCACCAGCTCCGTCAGAATAGGGAAGGACCTCTCCGAGCCGTTTGATACCAAACGAGGTTTCAGACAAGGGGACTCCCTTTCGTGTGATTTCTTTAATCTTATGTTGGAGAAGATAATAAGAGCCGCAGAACTGAACCGCTCAGGCACAATACTTTATAAGAGCGTACAATTGCTGGCGTATGCCGACGACATCGATATTATCGGTAAAAACAAGGGCTACGTCTGTTCTGCCTTCTCGGGATTGGATAGAGAAGCAAAGCGAATGGGTCTGGTGGTGAACGAGGACAAAACGAAGTATCTCCTGTCATCACACAAACAGTCAGAGCATACGCGTCTTGGCACCCACGTCACTGTTGACAGTTACAAGTTTGAAAAAGTATACGACTTCGTTTATTTGGGAACCAGCATTAACACCAATAATATTGTCAGCCTTCAAATCCAACGGAGAATCACTCTTGCCAACAAGTGCTACTTTGGGCTGAGTAGGCAATTGAGAAGTAAAGTCCTCTCTCGTCGTACAAAGATCACACTCTATAAGTCACTCATCATGCCTGTGCTGGTGTATGGCTCGGAGGCATGGACAATGAAAGCATCTGATGAGGCGGCTGTTGGAGTTTTCGAGAGAAAGATTCTGCGAAAGATTTACGGACCTTTACGCGTTGGTGATGGCGAATATCGCAGACGATTTAACGATGAGCTGTATGAGCTTTACAACGACATAGACGTAGTGCAGCGAATTAAAATTCATCGGCTCCGCTGGCTTGGCCATGTCGTTCGGATGGACAGAAACGCTCCTGCTCTGAAAATATTCAACGCGGGCCGCGATGCTGGTAACAGAGGAAGAGGAAGGCCTCCTCTGCGTTGGAAAGACCAGGTGGAGAAGGACTTGGCTTCACTTGGCATTTTCAATTGGCGTCAGTTAGCACAGAAGAGAAATGACTGGCGTGCTGTTTTGGACTCGGCCAAAATCGCTTAGGCGGTTACAGCGCCAATTAGGAAGAAGAAGAGAAATGGTAGAATTGATAGCTATTTCGGAAATCACCACATTTCCTCATCAGACTTCTTTCAGTAGGCTTCGAACCGACGATCCCACTGACTCAGCCAGTTGCCTATGCACCGTGCTAATAATAAGAAGAGCTGGGCTGGCATATCCGAGACGTATCGGATAAACCAAAACATGATTACCTGGTACACTGATGGCTCATTGACCAACGAGGGTACCGGGGTAGGGGTAGTTGGACCGAGGGTAAGATACTCGGAACCCATGGGAAAACATATGTCTATTTTCCAGGCTGAAACATACGCCATAGAAAGATGCGTGGACTTTAATATCAAGCAAAACTACCGGCATCAGAACATCGCAATCTTGACTGACAGCCAAGCGGCTATCAAGGCCCCTCAGATCTCACCAGGTAACATCTAAACTGGTGATGGAGTGCCTCGAAAAGCTGAATACTCTTCGTCTGACCAATCAGGTTAGGGTTCTCTGGATTCCGGGACATATTGGTATTAAAGGAAACGAGATTGCCGATAAACTAGCGAAGAAGGGTGCGTCGACCCCTTTCACCGGCCCAGAGCCTTTCTGTGGCCTGGGGAAAGGGGCACTCTCCGAACTTGTTCGGTTAGGGGAAGAGGCTCATAGAAAACGCTACTGGGATAATCTACCAGGTCTAGAGCACTCCAAAGCACTTTTAGGAACATATAACCTAAAACGCTTCGAGGAATGTATGAGCTTATCAAAGAATAACTTAAGAATTGTTACAGGAATCCTGACAGGACACTGCAGGCTGAACTATCACCTGACTAAACTGGGAATTTACTCGCATGAGCGGTGCAGATTTTGCAGGACGGAAAACGAGACTGCACAGCACATATTAGAAGAATGTCCTGCACTGATGCACAAACGCAAAAGGCACCTGGGTGAACATATGTTAACCAAAGGCGAAGTGAAATTCATAGATTTAAGTTGCATACTAAAGTTTCTCTCGGTTACTGGATTAATAGACACTCTATAATCCACGAAGGGGGCACAATAGATCTTAAAGTCGCAGTGCTTTATCCCCAACAATAATAATAATAATAATCCATGACCCACTTTCAAGACTTTTCAGAAGATTTTGGTCAAAATTTTCGACTTTCTGTCTGATTTTCTGAAGTTGGCGGGTGATAAAACCCTGTCGCCATCGAAATTTCGTTCAACTACAAGTATCCATGACTCACTTTCAAGACGTTTCAGAACTTTTGTCAAAAATTTCGACCTTCTGTTTGATTTTCTGGTCTCGATGGGTACCAAAACCATTTTGCCATCGAAATTTCCTACAACTATAAGTCGCCCTGACTCACTTTCAGGACTTTTCAGAACATTTGTGCAACATTTTCGACGTTCTGTTTGTTTTTCTAGAGGTGGCGGCTTTTGCCATCGAATTTTCTTACAACTATAAGTATCCGTGACTCACTTTTAAGACTATTCAGAACTTTTGTGCAAAATTTTCGACCTTCCGTTTGCTTTTCTAGAGTTGGCGGGTGATAAAACCCTTTTGCCATCGAAATTTCGTACAGCTACAAGCACCCATGACTCACTTTCAAAACTTTTCAGAACTTTTGGGCAAAACTTTCGACATTCTGTTTGATTTTCTAGATTTGGCGGGTGGTAAAACCCTTTTGCCATCGAAATTTCTTACAGCTACAAGCATTCACGACTCACTTTCAAAACTTTTCAGAACTTTCTTTTTTTTTTTTTTGAAAAATGGGCGTAGCCACGCCCACTTGTTTATTTATTTATTTGGTCTACAGAAAAATGTTTTCTTACAGACAATTGAGAATAGAACATTTAGATATATAGTAATTTATAATAATAATAATAATAACAGCATAAAATAGCAGGTTTGGTAGCTGGCGAGGCGTAGTCTTCAGTCTACTTTTGGGTGCGGCGGGCGGAAAGACCTAGTTTCCGCTCCGCGCTGCGGATATGCTGTTGATCAAGGTCGGTAAGGCCGGATTTCCGATCCTTGTTCCCGAAGGCATTACTTTGTCTGTGCGGCAGGCGGAAAGCTCTGGTTTCCGCTCCGCGCTATGAACAAGCTGTTGCACATGGTCGGAAAGAACGAGTTTCCGATCCATGTACCCGAAGTAATTACTTTGCGTGTGTGGCAGGCGAAAAGCTCTAGTTTCCGCTCCGCGCCGTGGACAAGCTGTTGATCATGGTCGGAAAGGCCGAGTTTCAGATCCATGCTCGTATTGTCTTACGCGGTCGCGAAAATATACCAAGCCGATTACAGTTGTACTAAGCAGTCATAGATATTGTGTAATTTATCGTTCCCGGTTAAAGATATTAATTTATTTAGTTACAAAAAAGCGATTCGCGTTTACGTTTACCTCATAAACTGAACAGAAATACAGTTCACCAGCTGGACGATAAGGTGCAATGTAAGGGTTTTCATGTTATTTATTCAAAATCTCAAGTAAGGTTTTCTTAATGGTAAAATGCGAGTCGGAGGTGTCAAAATAGTCGTAATGCTTATTAAAATCCTGGCATAGGCAACGAAAAGCATCATGCATTTCAAAATTTGTTCTACAAATAGTTAACTTAATGGGCTTGTAATGTCTAGAAGGCCTAGAAGGAATACAAAACGTGATCTGGTTCAGTAGAAAGGGACTATTGACCATCCCGTTCAAGATCTTAATCATGAACAAAACCCCGAGCATCTCTCTACGGCTGTGCAGCGTTGACAAATTTATGAGCTTCAAGCGGCTTTTGTACGGTGGGAGATTTAATGTCGAATCCCAAGGCAAATTATTTAATGCAAATAATAAGAATTGTTTCTGTACCGACTCTGTCAGAGTGCGTTTGATATCTAGGGTTCCATACGACGGACCCGTATTCTAAGATCGGCCTGACTAGGGAGGTGAAGAGAGCTTTAGTGACATAAGGATCTCTGAATTCTTTAGCCCAACGTTTGATGAAAGCCAAGACGCCCTTGGCTCTATTAACACAAGAGTTTACATGGGACTTGAATTCAAGCTTAGAGTCCATGGTTACGCCTAGATCGATGAAATTAGTTACTTGATCAACACAATGTTCACAAATGCGGTAGCTATATGATTGAAAGGGTTTTCTAGAGAAACACATAAACTTACACTTTTTCAAGTTAAGTGACATAGAATTTACTTCGCACATTACTAAGGTCCACCTGTAATTGTTTCCTGTCTTCTGGGGCACCAATGAACTTAAATAACTTAACGTCGTCTGTGTACATTAAGCAATTCGAATACTTCAAAATATTTGGAAGATCGTTGATGAATAAAATAAACAGAAGGGGACCTTGAGGTACACCTGACGTCACATGAATTACACGAGATGAACATTTTTTAAAGATAACCCTCTGTTTCCTGCCAATGAAATAAGAAGAAAGCCAGTGCAGCAGGATTGGAGGGAAACCAATTTTATCAAGTTTGTATATTAGAGTTGAATGAGATACTTTATCAAAAGCCTTGCTGAAATCAGTGTAAATGACGTCAGTTTGATAATTACTTTTGAAACCATTGTTCATATTTGTAGTGAATTCAAGAAGGTTTGATACAGTTGATTTACCTTTACATAAGCCTTGTTGTGATACATCGATAACGGGTGTTATGGAATAAGATAGTTCTTCCGTAACGATTCTTCAAATAATTTATGGCACACAGCTTAGCGATTCCCCTATAATTCGCAATATTCGACCTGCTTCCATTTTTATAAAGCGGCAAGATATACGACTCCTTCCACAAAGAGGGGAAAACTCCTTGCTTTAGAGAAGCATTGAAGATGTTTTTAATATTTTTATTGAGCTTTGTACCACGATTGTTTATTTGGAAAAATTTAAAAGCAACAAAGTCTAAGCGGTAGAAGTTATAGCAGCTATTTCGGAGATCACCACATCTCTTCATCAGACTTCTTTTTTCTAGACTTCAGCAGGGATCGAACCTGCGAATTCGATGTTCAAAGTCAGAAGCGATAACCACTGAACTATGTACATCCCGTAAACTCTAATTGCTAATTCATTTTCCTTATTCAACCAACTACTATCAAGTGCAGCTGATTTGCCGCTATTTAAACTCGACAGCGTGGTTGTTGTTGTCAATTCTATACATCCATTTGCTTATTTGCTTTTTTGTATAGTTTAAGGCAGGCTCTTCCTAAACTATGTATTTGTCAATGTTATGGTTGAAGTCTAGAAAAAAGAAGTCTGATGAAGAGATGTGTTGATCTCCGGAAAAGCTGTTATGACTTCTACCGCTTAGACTTTGTTGCTTTTTCAATTTTTCCAATTAAACAATCGTGGTACATAATAAGTATCCAGTCCGCTAATCCAAACGCATTGGAATTCTATTTACGACTAACTCTTTATTTAAATTTTAAAGTACTTACAACTAACTTATACATATTCATTTGCAGCATAAATGAGTAACAGAAGTATAGTGGGAGAGTACTCTTTTAGTACATTGAGCTGTTACATACATACATAACAATCCCACGCAAACTTATATAAGATATATATATATATATATGTCTATATGTTTCATACATGTATGTTAATTCCATTCCATGTATGTTAATTACATACAATAAATAATTTCACTAAAGGTGTTACAAGGTTTTATTTCTTTTTCTGATTCAATGTTTAGTGACATTTACTTTTGATATTTCAATTATTTAGTTTTCTTTTCTTGTATTCTTTTCGAACGCCTTATTTCTATTTCTTCTTTTTGTGCCTCATTTTTATTACTTTCCTTCTTTATTTGTTCTTTAGGATGTATTTCTGGATTGTTAACAAATACTTCTTTCTTAGTATATTTACTTACATTTGAATCGAACTTAACAATTTTACCATGGAATTTTTTCATTTGATTCACATGTGCAATTCTTTGCTTACCGTTTATGCATAAGCAATATCTCACATTACTCAGTTTTCGGACAACTTTTGCGTTTATCCATTTACAATAATCATCAAAAATATTTCTGTATAATACAACTTCATTAGGTTTAAACTCTAATATATTCTCCTTACTTTTAAGAATAGATTTTTGCATACAGTTTTTCTTATTGCTCTCCTTCTCTTTGTCGATAAAATTTTCTCTTGCCTTTGGATTTACACAATCTAACAAGGTTTTTTGTTTATAACTAAAAATTAAACTTGCTGGCGTTTTCTTTGTTGTTGTGGTAGGGGTATTTCTATATTTCATTAAAAAATTATTTATCTTTAAATCCCAAGGTTTAAATTTAACTCTAGGATCAAGTAGACACTTCTTTAGAGTAGCTTTGACTGTTTGTACACCGCGTTCCGCACTACCATTCGACTGCGGATGGTAGGGTGGCGATTTTAGACATTCAATCGCATTGTTTTTACAAAATTCGACAAATTCTTTTGACCCAAATGGCGGTCCGTTATCGCTAACGATTTGTTTTGGTAGTCCAAAAGTCGCAAATAAAGTGCGTAATGTTCCAATTACAGCAAACGCGGTAGTAGTCTTCAACACTTTAGCCTCGATCCATTTTGAATAAGTATCGTAAAGGACCAAAATATCATGGTTTTCAAGTTTACAAAAATCTAAATGAACACGTTGAAATGGGAACTCTGACTCAGGCCAAGGCTCTACAATTGGCTTCCTATTGTTCTGCGTTTTTAAGCAACTTTCGCAACTTTTTGCATAGTTCTCTATATCAGAGTCTATCCCTGGCCACCAGACATACGTTCTAGCAAGTGATTTCATGCGCACAATTCCGGTATGCTCACTGTGAAGCAATTCAAGAATTCTATTAACTATATTATTAGGTATTACTAACCTATCTCCGTAAAACAAGCAACCTCTTTCTGTGCCCAACGATAACCGCTTATTAAAAAATATCTTCTCGGAATTCGACAATTTATCAGGCCAACCAAATTTGACATACCACAAAATCTTTTTCAACAATTCGTCGCTTTCTAACGCCGCACTTACGTCATCTACGTTAATCGGTAACTTTTCTTATTGCTTTTTGATATATCTCTCTCCTTCTCTTTGTCGATAAAAGTTTCCCTTGCCTTTGGATTTACACAATCTAACAAGGTTTTTGGTTTATAACTAAAAATTAAACTTGCTGGCGTTTTCTTTGTTGT
>NW_023459158.1:50005-72464 GCF_013731165.1 Rhagoletis pomonella | reverse complement strand
CCTAGTTAATTTTCTTGAGTGTTCTGCAAAATTCGGTACAAATCTTCTGTAATAATTGCATAAAGCTACGAATCTCTTAACTTCATCGGCTGTTTTTGGTGTTGGGTAATTTTGGACTGTTTCGAATTTGCTTGGGTCGGGTAATATTCCCTTGTTTGTACATTTATGTCCTATATATTTTACTTCTTGGCTGAAAAATAGACATTTATCTGGATGTAATTTCAGGTTGTATTTTCTGGAAGTGGAGAACACGTCTCTTAAGTTTTTTAGCATATGGTTTTCAGAACAACCTAATACAACCAAATCATCCATGTAGAGAAATGCTTGAGATGGTTTGAGGCCTGCAAATGCTAGTGTCATAATTCTTTGGAATGAATTCGGTGCTACTTTTAATCCGTAGGGTAGTCTTTTGAATCTATATGTGCCATTTTCAGCTGTGAATGAGGTTATATCCCTCGAGTCTGGGTGTAATTCTATTTGATGAAAACCTGATATAAGGTCCAGGCATGAAAAATATTTTGCCCTCCCAAGTTGATCTAAAATATCGTCAATTCTTGGAAGTGGGAATTTGTCTGCTGCTAATTTTTTATTTACCTGTCTGTAGTCAATCACTAATCTCCATCTTTTTTTCGGTTGTCCCTGGAAGTGATTTTTTAGGGACTAGTAAGATTGGGCTATTGTATTCTGATATGGAGGGTTCTATTATGTCATCTTCGATTAACTTATTTACCTGTTTGCTTATTTCTCCTTTTTGTGTTTGAGGCAATCTATAATTTTTTATGTAAACAGGAGTGTCATCCTTCATGTATAATTTTTGTTTGTAAAAGTTATTAGAGGAAATTGGTTCTGTTTCTAGTGCAAATATGTCTATGAATTCTGTGCATAATGTTGTTAGCTGAGAGTTAGCAAATTTTGGAAAGTTTTTGGCTAATCTTTTTAATTTTTCTGTATCATTGCACTTTTTATACCCGAGCGCACTTGTGCACAAGGGTATATTAATTTTGTTCACATAACGGTTGTTTGTAACAGCGAAAACGAATCGAGATAGATATAGACAAATGTATACATTAATGATCAGGATGAAAAAAGAAATCGATTAAGGCATGTCTGTCTGTCCGTCCGTCTGTCCGTCTGTCCGTCCGTCCGTGTACACGATAACTCGAGCACAAATTGAGATATCTCAACGAAATTTGGTATGTAGGTTTCCCTTAATCCAAGGTAGGTTGGTATTGAAAATGGGCGAAATCGGACTTTAACCACGCCCACTTCCCATATAACGGTAATTTCCAGAAATACGAAAACAGCGATATTTTAGTAACTGATAATACTGAAGATAATTCACTCAAAATTGATATTTACAATAATTTTTAGACGAAAAATAAGAATATTATAAATTTTTGGAAAATGGGCGTAGCCACGCCCACTTATGGTTACATGTGTATATCTTGGTAACCGCTGCACCAATTTCTTCCAAACTTGGCACAGTTGTTGGCCTTCGCACAACATACCAAATGGACGAAAATTTCTAAAATCTCTCAATAACCACGCCTACTTCCCATATAACGGTAATTTTCAGAAATACGAAAACTGCGATATTTTAGTAACTACTGGAGATAGTTCACTCAAAATTGATATTTACAATAATTTTTAGACGAAAAAAAAAGTATTATAAATTTTTGGAAAATGGGCGTAGCCACGCCCACTTATGGTTACATGTGTATATGTTGGTAACCGCTGCACCAATTTCTTCCAAACTTGGCACAGTTGTTGGCCTTGGTACAGCATAAAAAACCGCCGAAACTTTTTAAAATCGGACAATAACCACTCCCACATCCCATATAACGGTAATTTAGAGAAATACAAAATCTTCGATAAATCAGTAAATATTGAAGCTAATTTATTCAAAATTGATGCTTGCAACAATTCTTTACCAAGAAATACGTTTATGAAAAAATTTTGGAAAATGGGCGTGGCACCGCCCACTTATGATCACATATATATATATCGGTAACCGTTCTACTAATTTGTACCAAACTCGGTGTGGTTATTGTGCTTGCCAAAATTATTGTAATCGGACTAAAATAACGGCCGCTTCTCATATATCGGTAAATTTCAGAAATGCTTGAAACTTCAATATTTCGAAATTGAAGGACGCTTATTTACTCAAAATTGATACACCCCGGCTTACCATCTATCGGAAGGTTTCGGAAAGGTGAAAAAACATATATTTAATACTTGCGCCGGGTATTTCATGTTCGGCTCCGCCCGAACTTAGACTTTCTTACTTGTTATTGTGTGTGGTGGTTTCAATTAGTGTGTAGTCATCTAGATTTTCAGTATTAATCTTGAAAATTTGAATAGTTTTGTTTGTATGTGTTGTAATGATGATTCTAACGAAAGTTTGATCCTTATTTGTGATTGCGTTTGCTATGAAAATGCCTTCAGATAGTTGTTGGTGCGGTATGAAGATGTTTTTGTTATCGGTGTTTACTTTAACTTGCCTAGTGACTTCGGACCTAGCAGGGATCGTAATTGTATTTACAGACAGACAATTTGTTAGGTGCATTGTTATTGTTTGGGGAAAATCATATGGTCTTAGGATTAATTTATCTTCTGTTTTTCCGTAATCTAAAATACAATTGTATTTCTTTATGAAATCTAGTCCTATTATTCCATCGCATGGTATTGGAAAGTCGTCTTCTACGACATGGAATTTGTGGTAAATTACAAGGTCAGCACCTTTTAAATCCGCTTTAACTGTGCCTTATGTGCTGGTTATACCCTGACCAATGCCCGTTAAATCAGTAATTTGCTCTGTATTTATTTTATGATTATTACTAACTTGATGTTTTTTAATAATGGAGATGTCTGCTCCTGTGTCTCTTAAGAAATTTGAAATTGAATTATTTAATTATGTCCTTGTAGATATATAGCTGCTGTAGATATAGTTTTAGTACGCATATTTTCCTGTCTACTGATTTTGAAGTGGAGTTTCCTGGTTTTCCGTCTGGGTGCAGCTGCGCACGTTACGGGTCTGGTTATAAGGTCTATTGCCGTTTTGGGTTTGTGATCCTCTCTGGGTATTATTATTATTATTAGACCTAGAGTTATTGTTGTATCTTGGTTGTGGTCTAAATCTCCTACCTTGGTAACTTCCATAGTTGTTACTTCGGTAACCTCCACGGAAATTACTCCGGTACTGACTTTGTTGTCGTAAATTCAAAATTGTGTTTGAGCTGCCCGTTATTTCGGTACAGCTGTGGGTAAATTTGGAGATTGCGTCGTTCATTGTTGTGAACGTTCCCGCTTGCATGATCATTTTGACCTTGTCATTGGAGCAGTTTTTACACATAGCTTTGACTGCTGCTTGTGTTGAATATCTCGTTGCTAAGTCTGGATTAAGTCCATCCGAGATATAAGCTCCTTCTAATGATCTGGTGATTTTTTCTATTTCGGCGGTGTACTGATTTGCAGTTTTGCTGCGTTGTTGGATGTTCAGAAGTTTTGCTGTTAAAACTTCTACTGATTCACCCTTTATTGCAGTTTTTAGTTTTGCTTTTATTTGTGTTATTGTGCTTTCATTACTAATGAAGTTTCTTGCCGTGCCTTTTAGCTTGGTTTTTATCATGGTTATTGCTAAGGCTTCGTGGGCATCTTTGATTTGATCAAGCACATCAAGGGCGTCTAGGAAACTGTGTAAATTCTCCGGCTTACCATCAAACTCTGGTAGTACTGATGAAGCAGTTTTAATAAATTCAACTACTGTTTGTGGCATTGTAACGTTTATATTAAGGCTGTCTAATGGCTTATTTTCTTCCACTGAAGGAGTCTGACTCGGAGAAGGTGATGGAGTCCGGTACTGGGCCGGTTCTGATAAAATTGAATTAAAATCAACCTGGAGTTTCTCCTCTACTGCGGTTGGTATTGTTATTTCTATATTGTGTCTAGC
This sequence comes from Rhagoletis pomonella, assembly GCF_013731165.1. NCBI lineage: Eukaryota > Metazoa > Arthropoda > Insecta > Diptera > Tephritidae > Rhagoletis > Rhagoletis pomonella. The sequence continues at coordinate 68,515 of NW_023459158.1, read as the reverse complement.
TAAAGAGGATACCAATTTATCTCGGACGGCGAAGAAAAATTGGTGGGCTTCTTTCTGGTGTTCTTTGGTAAGTATACGGTTTGTCGTATTGATCACCTGTCTTATTCTTTTTGGAGCTTCTAAAATTATGTTCAAATGCTTTACTATTGTTTCTTTTTTTATAGTAGCATTTTTATTTATGCATTTGTACGACTTACTAGCTTTTGTTTTTTCTTCAGATAATGCGTCGTATATTTCTTGCCATTGATTCATTTCTTGGTATATAGAATTTTTGCTTAGACGCGTTGGTGTACATCGTTCAATTGTCTCCATTTATTCTTTATATAGTTTTTTATTAAAATAACAATTAAAATTCTTTGTAAACTGGTTTGAGATTGTTAATTTAAAAATCATTTTATACATATATACACTTGTGATCAGTTGATTAAGTCATCAATATTTTGATCGATTGTGGCTGTTTTTCTTTTGATTATTTAATCTTTATTATTTTTTCATAAAAGCCAAGCTTATTATATAACAAACAAAATATAAATCCACATTTAAAACTTTGTGCAAAAATTATAAAAAATGTGCAAAGATTCAACTAAATTTTCAAGTTTTTATTCGGATTTTTAAGAATTTTTTTGAGTATGCAGTTTGATAGCCCATTATTTTCCAGGATAATAATGTGCAAGTTTTAAGTAGCTCAAGAATCGCGTTGATTTTTAATATTTTTTTTTCTCTTGTAGACATTTGGTTAGGTGGTCGATTGTCGAAAATCCTAAATTACGTTCTGCTAAGAAGGAACATAGCAATATTTCAGCCTTTTTTGCGTTTATTAGATTTTCAATGAAGTCTTAAAACAGTCGCCGACTTTTTTCTGACTTTTTGTGCTGCTACAGCTGTTTTGGTGCTTTTGCGAGCGTGTCTGTTGCAATAGATTAGCTCTTCCTGATTTGGCTTTTAATGTGCGGTTGCAAACATTGCAATAAACCTCGTAACCTCAAGTGTTTACAAAACCAGCCTTTGAACGCGGGATCCTTAGTCCAAGAATCAAAAAAAATGCACGTACGCTTGGTATGCATCGTATTTAAGTCATTTGTGTCCAAAAGACAAATATCTTTTGAAGAAGCTGCTGCCTAAAACAAAGCTTGTTAAGATTTATTAAGAAAATAATTCAAAATCAGTTATACTTACAAGATTTAGTAACAGAGAAAAATTACTGGGAAGTTAAAAAACGTCAGTTTTTGCACAAAAAACGTCCGAACGTTACCAAGATACAAAAAACGTCCAAATGACCAAAGCACTTCCCCGATACGAGAAACTCATTGTATGTTCGGTACGGGCAGTCCGACTAATTTTATACGACGATCCCTCGTTAATGGAAGCTTGTTGCCACGCGTAAATAGATAAGCAGTTAGCCAAGTTTAAAGCTATAGGAACTACAACATTACATTCTTCTTCTTATTTGGCACTACAACTGTTTGTCGGCTTGGGCCGAGAGCAAAAAACTTCGCCAGTTGCCTCTCTCCTTTGCAGATTTGCGCCAGTTCTTCATCCCAAGCGCGAACAGGTCCTTCTGCACTTGATCCTTCCATTGTGTTTGTGGGCGCCCTTGCTTTCGTTGACCACCCATGGGTGCGGAATCTAAGGACCTTTTCAGTGGAGCGTCGTCGTCCATGCGTACAACATGTCCAAGCCAGCACAATCGTTGTATTTTTGTGCGGTTAACTACGTCCATGTCGTTAAAAAGCTCGTACAGTTCGTTATTCCATCTTCTTCGGTACTCGTCGCCCACGCGAACGGGCCATAGATCTTGCGAAGAATAGTTCTCTCGAAAGCCCCTAAAACCTCTTTTGTTCACAATTTTTGTTCCTATTGTTTCTCTGTACGTATATAGATATATTACATACTTCTGCATGTACGAAGATATGACTTCAAAGAGCGTTAAAAGCACGGCTGAGGGAGCAATGAAGTGGAGACGGAATTTGAAGAAAGATGAAGAAAAGTAGGTGGAATATAAAAAAAGAGAGATCGAAAGAAAAAAAAACTATGGACAAAAATTAAAAATGAGCATATCATGGCAAAAAAGCACCAAGGTGCGACTAACTTGCCCAAAATTAAATTAAATTGCGCAAGATTAATTGAAAACAAAAAACAGGGATTAGTTTTTCAAATTTTGGCTACAGCAACGCTAGCGCAAGTGTTTGCTACAATGAATAGTGTTTGCTACAATGAAGACAGCAATTGCTTTTTAGTTTTTGAAATGGAACTTTACGATTGAAAAACATTCAAACACTTTTAAAAGGGAAGCATTTGATTTGTATGATTTTGTGTGTTTATTAGTAAAGAGTGAATGATTACATCAAGGGATTGACAACACGCGTAAAACGGTAAGAGTTAAAGCGCAATTAGTCAACGACGTAGCGTAAACGTAGGTTGACGTACGTAGCAGCATATCAAATTTGCTGTTGATAGAGAGAGAGAGAAGCAACGGCAACGTCACCGCCATGCGGTGGTGAGTTTTCGTTAACACGCGAATCCCATAAGGTAGATCGTGTCTGCGTCAACCTACGTCTACGCTACGTCGTTGACTGTTTGAGCTTTTAACCAGCGTTCGTATTGCTTTGGCGTCAGCATTGCCTATGTGAACAGCTTCATATAAACGTATGTATTTATCTTAGCGGTCAAAGCAAAACCAACGCCAAAGCAGCACCAAAGCTGTATAGGGCCATTCACATACAACTTTCCTCGCTTTGCTTGACAGTTCAAACTTTGACAACAAAGCGTGAAACGCAGAAGGTATGCTACAATAAACGCTTTGACAGCTTTTGCGTTCTCCTTTTCCTCCATATATTTTCTCTGTAAAATAGATAACAATATAATAATATGCATTAATAATAGCAATACAAATTTCTATTTACCCTATTTTTGTCATTAAATGCAAATGCAAGCGCACGAGGAAAGATACATGTAGACAACTGATTGCCAAAGCGGGCAAAAGGTGAGAGTTGCCCAAGATTTTGCTTTGCTTCAAACGTTTTTTATGTGAGCATACTCATACATATGCCTACATCGATCTTATATGTATATATGTCAAAGCAAAGAACTATCAAGCAAAGCGAAGAAATTTGTATGTGAATCAGCCTTATTTGCCAGAGCCTTAATCATAACGCGAAATATGCTCCTGAGTTTTGGTCAGTGCATGACAGCATGCATCGGCGAAGAGTGGCATCGCCGGCTAAAAGCAGTTGTTGGAGGAAACAATTCCCAGTTTTATAATCTTGTATTGAATTTACAAGATCTCGTTTTTTGCGAAATCTCAAATTTCCAGAAAGGAAAACAAGTAATTAAAAAGCAGCAGCTTATAAGAACTATTAAAAAAAGAAATGACTTAAGTCACACAGTTGTTTTTTTGAAGGGATTCATTCTCAAAATATCGTAATTTACTAAAACAAAATGTTCATTGTATTTGTTGAAAATAAAATTTTATTTTGATAAGTGTAAAAACACGCTGTAAGAATTTGTATACTTTTCGCTAAGTATAACCAGGGGCGGACCCAGCAGCAATTCTTGGGGGGAGGAGAAATTTTTCAACATATATCGTGTACATAAATTTAAAAATCACCGCAGTTCAAAATTTTTAAAGTTTTGTTAGTTTTTAATTTCTTGAAGATTCCCCTTTTTAATAACTTGAGTGGAATTCCAAAATTTTCTGAACTTTCAAAACTTTGTGAATTTGAGAAATTTTAGTAAACCCCAATAATTCAATATAATGATGAATACTAGATTTCTGGAAATTTTTTATTTTTCAAAAATTTTGAGAATTGTAGGAATTGTAATTCTTGAAGATTAGAAAAATTTTTGGACGTTGATGTTTTAAAAATTAAAAAAAAAAATTAAAATTCTCAAACTTTGTTATATCAATACAAAATTTTGATAAGTCCCGAAAGGTGGAACAATTTTGTAATTTTTCAAAAATGTTAAAATGTGAATTCTAAGAATTTTCTATTTTTTACACACAAGTACATGAACATAAGAACTTTTCGACAATTTGTGATGTTTCACAATTTTACATTCTAAAATGGATTTTAGGTTAAATAAAATTCTCAAAATTTTGGAAAATATAGAAAATTTCTAAAATTTCAATAATTTTGTACATTTCAAACTATTCTCATTTTACCAAAATTTCTAGAATCTCCCGGATTTCGATAGTTTTTGAAATTTTGGAAATTATCCTAAAAATAAGGAATCTCAAGAAGTTTAATAATATTATAAAATTCAAAATTTTGGAATTTTCATTGTTTTCTGAACCTGCGAAAATATTCAAACTTGCTGTGACTATCAACTGTGTAAAACAATACAAATTCGAAAATATACCAAAAAAAGTAAAAATTGAAAATGAAGTACATAATTTCAAAATTTTGAAAATTCAGTGAATTCGAAAAACTACTACTTAAATAACATAATACTTCGAGCTCAACACACAGCTAAAATTCCAAACTCAAGTGAAATTTTACACACTTTTTCTATGAATTGAAATTTTCAATTTTTCATTAGGTTTGTTCCCCAAGCTTCACGAAGTCACGTCGAGTTACATATACGCGCTCCGCAAATAAGTTTTCGAGTTTCTTTGATATACTCTCACAGTTGAATATTATGAAAATACATGTTACATAGTTTTGGGGGGGGGGGGGGGGGGGCGGTCAATTTCCCCAATTTCCCCAACCTGTGTCCGCCACTGGTATAACAGATTTTTAAGTCGCTTAGAACGTACTTCCTTCATGTAGATTTAAGACAAAGGGCATGTGCCAATTAATAGAAAAGATGGAATTTTGACGGATGAAATCAAAAATTTAACATTTCTCGTGGTGAATACAAACGTCATAATTTTACCTAGCTCATGGGGCTAGCTAAAATTTTTACAGGTTCTATGTATATATATACATACTATTGTTTGGCGGTAATAAAGAGTCAAAATCGAAGTGAAAGCTGAAAAAAGCATAAAAAAGGCGTAAGTTACTTGCAAGTTATGAAATGATATCAATTTCAGCAAAATACAAAAATAAATCATTCGCACGAGCGTTTGTTTGCTTTTTCAACTGTCCAAATTTTAATTTGCATCTGGCACAGCATTCAATTTATTCGTACACCATAGTACATTTTTCCAACCCGTCTCACCACAGAGAAAAAAAGTTACCGATTGGCATACAGCCAAAGATGCGAATATGCTAAGTTTTGTCAGATTTTGGCTACCACAAAAGCAGAATTTTGAAAGACGAAAGTGCGAAAGTAGAATTTTTTGAGACCGAATTTCAAAATGCGGAATTTTCGAAAGCAGAATTTTTAAAAAGAATTCGAAAAATCAGAATTAAAAAATATAGAATTTTGATCGAGCAGAATTTTTTAACATTTTGCAGAATTCTTGTGATGTACAATTTTGTAATGCAGCGCAATGAGACGCTCCCGAATTATATATAAAAAAAATTAATTTGCAAATACCTAACTCACTGTTTGTACAACGGTGAAGAAGTCTTATTCAACGTTGTATGATTATAAAAAGGCAATAAAATGATCATCGAAAAAGAAAATAAACCTTCTTCCATTAAAAAAAAAAACTCGCTCCTACTTTTCATGGTGAAAAATTTGTAGAACCGTCTGCAAAAAAATTTAAAAAATCAACGGGAATCCTCATCCGCTTCAAATTTGCACATTATTATATTAAAACTGAATGGGATATTAATCTGCATACCAGATTTTTTTTTAAGTTTCGATGAAAATTCGCGGAACTTTCCTTAATTTTGTATAAAGTCTGAAACTGTGATTTGTATAGTTTTGTTTTATAGCTGAATCATGTTTTTGTAAAAAACGAACAAAAAAAAATGTTTGCTTGCAAAACATTGTTAATATTAAAAAAAATAATAGGATTACAAAGATTAATATATGTATGTATGCAGGCAAGTGTATGTTTATAACATATTTTGGCCAATCTTTTTACTTTGACACTGCGGAGAACCCAAAAAACATTTCGATTTTTCATTTCACTCCGTTCATTTCACTCCGTTCAAAAATTATAAAACAGCAGCGCTGCTGTTGATATCAAAGCTTCTATAGTGTTGCTAATGCTAAATTGGCAGAGTTGCATTTGCGACAAAAAAAAAAGACTTACAAAAAGTATAGTGCACTATAGGTAAGTTCTTTAATTAAAATTAAATAGTAAAAATTCCTCGAAAAGGCAGCTCATTCACCGATTTCCCGAACCGAGATAACTTTTCCGCAAATCGTGGAATTCCCCGCAAGTTGGCATCGCTGATCTACATACTACTTTCGATCTAGGAATGCGATATGATTTATAAGGTGATGTATATTTAATACGGCCATGCATAATTCGCATTCGCCTTTTAAATTTTTTTCTGTAGCTCCGAAAATCCCGCGGATCCCGCATGTGTAATCCCTTATTTCCGATCCCGCGAAAATGGTACAGGATCCCGCATTTGCGGGATTCGATTCCCCATATATGCCCCTATTGAAGTAAATGAGCGATATGTATTTAAGGACAACCGTTCCTAAGTAAAAACACTATAAGCTGATTGCCAAAAAATGCCTACAGCTGAGATCATCTGTTTTTTGGCATTTGCTGTTATATATTACAATTTCTTTCATTTCTATTACAATTTCTGCCATTTCTATTACAATTTAATCAAAATACACTGAATCAAAAACTCCAATCCCCTAATCAAAGAAATGGTAAGAAGCAGAGTTACGTTACTTATAGAACTGTAAAACCATGATACAAAAATAGAAGGTAGCTTCATTTATTGGCATTCGTTGTTGTTTCCGACCACTTGAATTTTAACAAATTTATGATATTTAACTAAAATCATGCTACGAGATCACTAGCAGCAAAAAAAAGTAAAACTGCAATAATTCGGTACACCTCTGCAAAGGTTCGAAAATAAATTATTTTGCTTTTCCGAGGATAGAGTACGTAATACGATCTAATGCAGTTTGATGATAAATTGCTTACGTAAAATATTTTTTAACCTCTAAACGATGTACCGTTATCTGTGCCAACTGACGACAATTGGAAACGCCAAGTGAAGCCAAGTCCTTCCCCACCTGCTCTTTCCATCGCAGTGGTGGTCTCCCTCTTCCTCTGCTACCACCGGCGGGTTCCGAGTTGAATACTTTCAGAGCTGGAGCATCGGTGTCCATTCGAACGACATGGCCAAGCCAGCGGAGCAGCTGTATTTTAATTCGCTGCACTATGTCCATGGCCATCGGCGTAGCCAGAATGAAATTTAGGGGGGCGCGCTCGACCCTATTAAGCTGGAATTTCAGGGTACTATTTTATATATATATAAGGAAAATTCGAAAGTTAGGGGGGGAGGGGGGGGCCGAGCCCCCTCTCAAACACTCCAAGAGCCGCCTCTTCGGATGTTGTCATTGTCCATGCTTCTGCGCCATATACCAGCACGGTCATGATGAGTGACTTATAAAGTGTGGTTTTCGTACGTCGAGAGAGGACTTTACTTCTGAATTGTCCACCCAGGCCAAAGTAGCACTTGTTGGCTAGAGCGATTCTGCGTTAGATTTCTATGCTGACATTATTATCGGTGCTTCTCTACTTTCCCGAAATTGTAACTGTCAACAGTTAGGTGGGCGCCAAGGCGCGAATGTGCTGACGGTTTGTTTGATGACAGAATATACTACGTCTTGTTCTCGTTTACCACTAGACCCATTCACTTTGCTTCCTTATCCAACATGGAAAAGGCAGAACAGACTTCGCGATTATTGTTATCGATGATGTCGATGTCTTCGGCATAAGCCACCAATTGCACGCTCTTGTAGTAAATTGTTCCTGAGCGGTTCAGTTCTGCAGCACTTATTATCTTCGCCAACATCAGATTAAAGAAGTCACATGAAAGGCAGTCGTCCTGTCTGAAACCCCGTTTGGTGGCGAACGGCTCGGAGGAGTCTTTCCCAATTCTGACGGAGCTGGTGGTATTGCTCAACGTCAATTTACACAGCCATATGAGTTTTGAGGGGATGCCAAATTCAGACATAGCGGCATAGGCAACTCCTTTTAGTGCTGTCAAAAGCGGCTTTAAAGTCGACAAATAGGTGGTGAGTGTCGACCCTTTTCTTTCTTTTGGCGTATTGTGAATACCTGGTCTATGGTGGATTTGCCAGGTCTAAAGCCACACTGATAAGGCCCAATCAGCTCGTTGATAGTGGGCTTCAGTCTTTCACACAATACGCTCGATAAAACCTTGTACCCTATGCTTAGAAGGCTGATCCCGCGGTAAATGGGGCGAATGGCGTGGTCACCTTTCTTGTGGACTTGGCAGAGCACACTTAAATTCCAGGCGTCGGGCATGCGTTCATCTGAACATATTCTGCACAAGAGTTGATACATGCACCTTATCAACTCCTCGCCGTCGTACTTAAATAGCTCAGCAGGCTGTCGGCTCCAGCAGCTTTGTTGTTTTTCAGCCGCGTTATTGCTATTCGTACCTCGTCATAGTCAGACGGTGGAACGTCGACTCCGTCATCATCGACTGGGGGCTCGGGTTCTTTTTCTCCACAACTTTGCGTGCTGCTACCATTTATTTGGGCGGAGAAGTGTTCCCTCCATAACTTAATTACGCTCTGGACATCGGTTACTAGGTCGCCATTGTTGTTCCCACAGGAGTGCGGCCTGGTCTTGAAACCTTCCGTAAGTCGCCTAACTCTCTGGTAAAATTTGCGGGCATTCTTCCTGTCGGCCACCATTTCAAGCTCTTCGAACTCACGTATTTCGGTCCCAAATAGCGCGCGTTGCGCCAGATTACAGCGTGGCCCTGTAGGCGGCATCTTTTTTTTCTGCAGCTTACTGACACCCCTCATCGTACTAGTTGTTTTTTCGGGCTAGCTGAAATCCGACTACTTCTTCGGCGGCAGTACTTAATGAGCGGGAAATGTGGTTCCACTGCTCGCATATGTCGGTTTGTTGAAGAGTGCTCTCTGAGAGCAGGTGTGAGAGTCGAGTAGCAAAAGCGCTGGCTGTCTGTTGTAATTGCAGCTTTTCCACGTTAAGCTTTCCTTGTATATTTGGGCGCACATTTTTTGCTGCACAGAGGCGGGTGCGTATCTTGGCTGCAACAAGATAGTTGTCCTAGTCGATGTTTGGGCCTCGGAGTGTGCGTACGTCTAAAATATTGGAAGCGTGCCTTCCGTCTATCACAATATGATCGATTTGGTATCTCGTTTTTCGATCCGGAGACAGCGACATAGCTTGATCTTTCTACGCTTTCTTTTCATGCTTGAACCTAGTACTGCATACTACCGTGTTTCGGTCCCCGGCGAAGGCTATCAGTCTCAATCCGTTGTCGGACGTTTAGTCGTGGAGGCTGAATTCTCCGACGGTGGTTCCAAAGATCCCTTCCTTGCCCACCCTGGCATTAAAGTCGCCAAGCACAATTTTGATATCATGACGGGGGAGCGCTCGTACGTGCGCTCCAAGCGCTCATAGACGAGATCCTTAGATGCCCCATCCTTCTCTTCCGTAGGGGAATGGGCGCAGATGAGCGAGATGCTGAAGAATCTCGCTTTTATGCGGATTGTGGCTAGACGATCGTCCACCGGGGTGAACGACAGTACTCGGCGACGGAGTCTCTCTCGCACCACAAATCTAACTCCGAATTTGCGCCCCTTTACATGGCAGCTGTAGTAGACGTCGCAAGGCCCCATAAATTGCTTCCCTTGTCCCGTCCAACGCATTTCTTGGATGGCTGTGATGTCAGCTTTTTTCCAGCCGGGCAGAGGCACCTTTCCCATTAAGGGTCCGGACATTCCAGGTGCATGCCCTCAAATCGTAGTCCTTTAAATTTTTGCCGTGGTCGTCATCATAAGGGGGGGGTCTCATCCGATGCTTTGCCTTGCTTCTTCACTGGAAGTGGTTTTTACGTTCGGTGAGCCCTTAAAGCGAATAATTCGGAGTGGCCCCACCGAAGCTCCCTCTCTTTCTGCGGTGGCCCACGGCTCCACTCGGATTGGTTGCCGCATCTCGCACATAGGTTGCTCACGTTGCCTAGAGTGCGCGAACGGGGACGCAAGCGTCGGGATTGAGCATAGCCATGCAACTGTAACTGCATACCCAGTGCAACGACTATACCCCATTGCGTTTTGGATTTTCGGAATTTTCTGATAAAGGTGTGGCGCTGCTAAAAAATATATATACATACATACATATAAGCACAAACTATGTATTTGAGCCATTCTTTTTTAAAATCGGACGGATTTCGTAAAAAAGTTACGTAATGTTTCCGATGCGCTTCAATTTTGCTACTCACGATGGGATATTGTGCCGACGTCTGCAATAAAATCTGGGTTTTGCTAACTTTAGTTCTACAATTGCCACGCCCATTTCTGAGCGTTTGTCGCCTTAAAGAAAAATCCTGCCGTACAAATTTAATTTCTGTATAGGTATTCTATCGGAATCCGCAATAAAGTTTAAATTTTTGCAAAAACCCGATTTTTAGCACGTTGCTAAATATATGTATCTCATCATAAGTTTTCAAAAACAAATTACAACAAATTTTTGACTCTCAAAATAAACCATGTTGTCATAAAGAAAAATATTTTAAAAACAGTACTGGGCGTTTACACCATTTTTGGAAAACATCTTTTATAGAAAATTAAAGAAGGATTGCGATGCTGTAATTTTAAACCTTTGTCGGGCAATACCGTCTGCAGAAGGTCTTTGCTTTTTATGTGTTCAAATTCAAACCGCATAGTTGTCGCAAGGGTTTGTCGTAAAGCTCTTTTGTTTTTAACTGGCTGCATGCAGAAATGAAGCAGAAAATGATTTCAACGGCATAGTTCGACTGTTTAGTGAATTCAAGTGAGACACAAAGTGAAAAGTAGCTCATAAATTATTTTGAAAATTCATAGTTTTTTAAATTAAAAAAGAAGTGGTTTACAGTTCACGAATCGAGTCGGGAGTGTTTTTGGTAAGTAATAATATTGTTTGCTTTTATATTTTACTTCTGTTTCAATTTTGGAGAATAAATTTTCGGAGATTTTGTGTATATAGTGAAGACCTTCTCTGGACGGTCTTGCCCGGGTAAGGCAAACAAAATTTCCGTTGCACAATTGAATAGCGTAACACTAATGTGTTGTGTTGATTTACTCTTTTTTACTTTATAAATTTTAAATGTTATTAATTGTTGTGCTACTGTTATTTTTCAGAAAATGGAAGAGCATAGACCACAAAAAAGAGAAAATATTGTGCGAAAAAGCCACATGAATTAACTGAGAAAGATTAAACAAAGCAATTTTATCTATCTTCAATGACAGATGAAGAAATAGAGCAATTGATGAACTCCATTCTTTTGTCTGATGAAGAATCTGAATACGAGTATGAGACGACAGTGTTGCCGACCCGGACTATGTTGTTGATCAGATATCACCTGAGAAAGACGAAATGATTTCGGAAGCTTTAGGTCACAAGCACTTGTGACAACGGAGTTGCGCCATCATTGAACCTTAGCACACTTAGTGATGTCTCATCAGCAGAAGTAGCTCCACCAAAACAAGTTTCGACAGTTAAATCTGCCGCTACAGCACCCGAGTCAATAACTTCGACACTAGAAGTGGTTCCATCTGCTTCGGAAATTTTAACAGACGCAACACCTTCATCTTCTACTGCACGTTCGCACACCACCAGAAAAGTTTATAAACCACCGAGAAGGCGTCATTCGCCGCTACCGACAGTCGAATCCGCAGGACCACAGGTAAGACCATCAGTAGGTGGATTTACGGGTTCAAGCTTGGATACCATTGACAAAAACTCGGCTGAGTTCTCAAACATCTTATGGCGTCAAAGGCGTATTGAAATGGCGTTCTGTGGAGACTCTGAGTTACCATATGCCGTGAGAAAACTTGAGACACCGATGGAGTTTTTTAATTATTTTTTTACCGATCAACTCACCACTGTGATTGTTGAGGAAACCAATCGAGCAGCGCGTTCAGCAGATATTAATACGCAATTCACTACTAATACGGCGCATATTCGAAGATATCTCGGCGTTCTGCTATTTATGTCTATTTTTCGATATCCTAATATAGAGGCACACTGGAGTGAGTTTGGATTTAGACATGTACCAGACAATTTGCCTTGGAGGAAGTTTGTCGCAATAAAGAGCCATTTGTCGTTTGCTGATGAGAGTAACCGTATCAAAAAGGGTGAGCCATGATATGATCCATTGTATAGAATAAGGAAAGTTATTGATACTTTAAACCAGTGATTCCAGAAGTGGTCCAGGTGGACCCCCAGGAGTCCTCGGAAGACTCGACGGGGGACCACGGTGACGTGAAAACAATTTGGGGGTCCATGAGTTGTAAAGGGGGGTCCACGAGAATTTATCTGGTTTCGATGTAAGAACCAAAATGGCTGCTTGATAGCCTCTTTATTTAACTTTAATATTTTTGAGTGGTGTATAGATCTCTGGACGCACTGCTGCACTTACCTTCACTTCTGTTTTCATACGTGGGGAAGCCTTAAAGGCCACCTGCAGACTAAAAAGAACCGGCTGCTGGTATGATAATGAGAGGGGCGCGGCGAAAATTGCTGGCGGCAGAGATTTAAGCACTTGTGTCTTTTCAATGCTACAGGATAGTATGACCACCATAACCTTTGTTGAAGAGATTCTATAATGTTGAGTTCCCTGAGACTGAATACTGGTTTGATTCCATCGCTGAGACCGGACTCACACATTATCAAATCTTCACTGATGGCTCCAAAACTGACTCTGGGTCAAGATCTGGGGTCTTTTTCGAGGTAAATGGAGATAAGCTTGACTTTTCTGTAGGGGAATATGCTTCGGTCTTCCAGGCTGAGGTAATTGCAATACTCAAAGTCATGGACTACGTGGTGGAACATAGGTGGAGGGGAAAGAGTTTATGAGACTGCAGAGACAACCAAGCTGCACTTAAGTACTTCCAAACTAGTTCGGCAATGCAAGTCTCGACTAAAATATGATGGTGAACATAACGAGGTTTTTTTACTCTGGGTGCCAGGTCACTATGGAGTACCTGGTTATGAGATATCTGATCATTTGGCCAGAGTTGGCTCAGACCAGGAATCCGTCGGTCCGTAATCAGTTTTATAACTCCCACCTTCGGCAATCGAAGCCACCATCAGAAACTGGGTGAATACTTCGCTCAGAAATGGCTGAGAGGCATCGAGGGGATGCAGGTGGGCAAAACTCAGGTTGCCTTCAATCTCACAAGGTTCATCTAATTTACCTTACTGTGATAGGCGTAAATAACAAGTCCATTTGCCCATCTTGCCTTGAAGAAGATGAGACGGTGGAACACTTTTTGTGCTTCTTGCTTGCGTGGTTATTTGTCATCGATTTTTTTTAACTCGTTCTTTTCTCTATTGTCAGTTTCGGGGTTAAAAGTTTGGCGTAAAAAGCTTAGCCGTTTTGATGTTTTAAGTTTTGTGTTTTAAAAATGTGATAAATATTTTTCGCCTCACTTTAAAACTCGGAGCGATAAAAATAAAACTGATGCCATTAACACAAATAAACTATTTTACATGTACTCCACGTGCAAAGTCATGAGTGATACGAACATTTGATGAGTTTATGGTGAAGATAATGTAAATAACGCTAGCGCTCGCAGTGCTCTTAAAAAATATAGCTTTTCCGAGCGAGAGAGTATTTTGATGTATTTACGAGCTCTATTTTTTAAAACCTACAAGTGTGTAATCACATTATTTTTATATATAGAACACAAGAAAATATTTTACTTTTATTTTGGCCAATCGGAGTTTAGTTTTTGAATTCACCCGCGACGCAAATTTACATTGTTAGATCTAATTTTCACATTTAATTTTTTTACGAGGTTTGAGAATATTTAGAAATGTATCGGCAGGGGGTCCACCGAAACCAGTAAATTTTTGAAAGGGGTCTACGAGAAAAAAAAAAGTTTGGGAACCTCTGCGTTAAACGAACGCTTCGATTCCATTCCTAAACAAGCTCGGTTGTGTGTTGATGAACAGATGTTTAAAACAGTGCATCCAAATGGGGTATTAAGTTGTTTGTTTTGTGTGATAGCTAGGGATGCAACATCGCTCTTAAGAGCATCGATGTTTGAAAACCTCGGTGTTCCCACAACAAACATCGATGTTAAAAAACATTGGTTATAAAATCGATACATCGATGTTTTACCGTTGTTTTAATGTCTCATCTACTACACGAAATAAAATGTAGCCTGAAATATTTTTTAAACTCGGAAAAATTAGATTCACATATCCGCTACAAACCATAACTTTATACAAAACATTGAAAAATTCAACACATTTTTATATTAATTTTGAACTTTTTCATCTGAATTTTTAGAAAAAGCCGCTAAAAACGCCTTGATTTTTAACGAATTGGTTTTACTGGCGGGGTTTTGCACAGCTTACCATATATAGCATTTTCAGTTTAAATGAAACTTTTTTCAAATTAAATGAAACCTTTTTCAGGTTAAGGGAAACCTTGTTCAAATTAATTGAACCATTTTTCAGATGAAGCGAAACCTTTTACAAATTAAGTGAAACCTTTTTCGGATTCAATGAAACTTTATTCAAATTAAATGAATTCAGATTCAATGAAACTTTATTTAAACCAAATTAAACTTTTTTTTAATTAAATGAAACTTTATTCAAATTAAGTATTAAACATTTTTAAAATAAGGAACAGGAAATCAACTTAACCTATTACGTTTGCACCATGTCTGGCTAACACTAAAGGTTCTGTTATGCATACTTGGCATTGCTTGAGAGTTGTCACATAAGGAATCTGTTAAATGAGCTTCGCGTGTAAGCTGTTACCCAACGCACAGCATTACATACGTAGAAGTCTGTTGGTTTTTGATTTCTACGTAAAAAAACACACAAATACTCTCCCTTCTCACTCACTCGCTTAAGCGAAATGTAAAATTCGGCATTTGCATAAGAATTGTCTAATTATTTTCTTTTAACTTAAACAAGCTCTATGGATTAGAGCACAGTCTAATCACGGCAACATTCAACTTCGGTTCAAGAATAATTTTGACATGTCCCATTTCTCTTTTCCTTTTCACATCATCCTTTACATGTACTCCCGAAAACAGAGATATTTGAAGTTTTATACAATAAATAAATTATATGATTTGCCTAGTTACCAAAACCCCTCGAAAATCACAACAAACCAACCAACCTACCAAAGCCTTATTTTAAGAAATGAAACTACCAATTTTGGTCCAATTGGACCGAAACGGCAACACTGTATTTAACATGCCTTGACCGTAAGGGAGAGCAACACGTAACAGCTAATTCAATGTAATCCAAAAAAGAAGTTTCATTTCATTTGAATAAAGTTTCATTTAATTTGAAAAAAGTTTCATTTAATTTGAATAAAGTTTCATTGAATCTGAAAAAGGTCTCATTTAATTTGAATAAAGTTTCACTGAATCTGAAAAAGGTTTAATTTAATTTGAAAAAGGATTCGCATAACATGAGAAAGGTCTCATTTAATTTGAAAAAGGTTTCGCTTAATTTGAAAATGGTTTCATTTAAACTGAAAATGCTATAGAAGTAAATCTCTTTTAGAAATAAATGCGAAAGACCTTTTGCAAACAAAATTTAAAAAAATAAACGCCAGTTATTATAAATTGCACCTTTTTTTATAAAAAAAATGCAAAAGCCGCTAAAGAAAAATCATTAAAAATCAAAGCGATTTTACCCGCATCTATTTTATTAGAATTACATACCCAGAATGTTTTTATATATTCAGACTAAAAAGTTCAAAATTTAGATGAAAATTTTTGAATTTTTCTAAGTTTTGGTTACGGAATGAACCATATTTTTATAAACAAAAATAACCAAAAAAAAAATAACTTTAAAAACGACAAATATTTAACAAAAATCAGCATGAACTCACGCTTGATCGCCAGTGTATGTATGTACATATAGAAACTCCCTTCAAGCAGCATATTTCAATACAAGTATAAGTATGTTGCTATAATTATGATGTATCTTAAATTGTTAATATTATTTGTTTAAATGTGAATAAACATTTTGAAATGAGTTCAGAAAAGAAGCTTTGATAATCTAGCCCCCAAAAGCCTGCTTTTATTCTGAATGATGGTTGCACCAGCTTACGAGAACAAGCGCTCGCTTGCCACTGGTCGTTCGGCAAAATACGAATGGACTGAATGAACGATGTCGATGTTTTTCACTTTTCTAGTCGATGTATCGACGATGTATCGTCCAGAAAAACATCTATACATCGTTTGCATCCCTAGTGATAGCAATGGATACTCATACCGGTTTGAGGTGTATAATGGTGCTGGTGATAACACTGTCCTACCAGGAACAACAGATCTTGGAGCCACTAGCAATGTCGTCATCCGGCTATCGCAAACAATACCTGATTTCGTCAACCACATCATATACTTTGATAATTTCTACTCATCCCTGCCACTTCTGGTTTATTTGCGGGCTCGTGGTATATTCTCGTTAGGTACCATTCGAGCAAACAGAATATCGAGCTGTAAGCTACCATCCGATTCTGATGCAGAGCTGAAAAGGGTAGATAGAGGGTTCACAGTTGCGTTTATTGGTAACGCATATGGAGTAGACATCCATTTGCAAAAGCTAATTCTACCAACCAGCCATCGAAAAGGCATCGATACAACGGAAAGAAGAGAGAATACATTGAGATAGATTGCCCCCAAATAATTCTTGAGTACAACTGTCACATGGGCGGTGTAGATCTAAAGGATTCGTACATGGGCAGAAACGGATTTCGTATAAAAACTATGGATAATATGACGCGTATCTTTTATCATCTACTGGATCTGGCTACTACCAATGCTTTAATTCTGTACCGTCGTAAGAAATCATCATTTACAGAGGAAGAAAGGAAAGAAAAGGATTTGACGCAGTACCAGTTTCGTTTGGAATTAGCTCTTAGTATTTCCGCCGACAAGCCAACAGTTGGTCGGCCATCAAGCGCACCACACCCGGTCCTTAGCAATAACACTATTGGTAAACGAACAACACACCCCATAGGAGAAATAAGGTATAACCAGCTTAGCCATATTCCTAAGTGGGGTTCAAAGAAGTCATGCAAACTGTTCAAGAAATCCGATACTCACACTTTTTGTACAAAATGTAAACTACATTTAAGTTTTTCGCGTACCAAAAACTGTTTTAAAGACTATCACTCGCGTGAATAATACAAAACCAATATTATAATATTGGTAACTGTGTTTGCCAGTAATATTGCTTGAATAAAATTGTTTTCTTTAATTTTATATCTATGAAACACCTGGTTTGTTTTTTACCCTTACACAGGCACGACCGTTTTTCAGACAGTCTTCAATTTTTTGGACCCAGCGCCCCAACAGTTAAAAATTTTGAAAAGTGGTCTTCAAATATGAGTTCAGTGTAACAAAGTTATCCTGAAACAAAAATTCCTAAAAATAAAAACCCGATATTTCTCACTTGCCCGTCTAAGGGTTAAATCCCTAATTTACGGGTCTTCCCTATGCAAATCAACTTCAAAAAGTTCAACTATAAATAGCTTAGTTAGCTTTAGGACAATCATGATCATCTATCTATACATATAATAAAATTGTAACAGGTCGATATCTGTACATTATAGATATTAAAGAAAAATTAATGTGGGGGGTCTTTATTAGAGCACCAGAGGCCAAATCAACCATTTTTAGAATTTTTGTCTGTCTGTCTGTTCGCGCATCACTCGAAAACGAATGCATGGATTTGAATGCAGTTTTCACCGATGTATTGCTAGGAGTCTAACTTAAAATATAGGAGGAACAAAAATAGAGAGTTGCCACCTGTTTGAAAATTGGAGTTTAAGTAAATTGATAAGAAAAAATGAATATTGCAATATGAGCGTCAAAACAAAGAGGCTGAAGAAGACTTACAGCCAAAAATATTTTTTTAGAGTTGCCACCTGTTTGAAGATGGACATTTAATTTAATTTACAGGATAAATTGAATATTGCAATATGGGTATCAAACTGAAAGGGTTTAGGAAATTATACTGCCGAAAACATTTTTACGGAGGGCTGCCACCTGTTTGAAAAATTTTATTGTATTAAATTGATTAAATAAATGAAATCTATATCTACATCTATACATATAATAAAATTGTAATAGGTCGATGTCTGTACCTTATACATATTAAAGAAAAATTAATATGGTGGGTTTTTATTAAAGCTACAGAAGCCAAATAAAAAATTTTTTGAATTTTTGAATCACTGTTGTCTGTATATTTGTACGCGCATCAGTAGAACATGGAATTGAATGCAGTGTTCACCGATGTATCGGAGTATTGATACGGTAAAGTGAATACTGCAATATGGCTGTCAAAGGAAAGAAATTTACAAAGGCTTACAGCTGAAAAAATTTTTGTGGAAGGTTGCCACCTATTTGAAAACTTTAATTTGATTTTATTATACTGGCGAAAACATTTCTACGGAGGGC
>NW_023459158.1:10730-25005 GCF_013731165.1 Rhagoletis pomonella | reverse complement strand
TCCAACCAGTGTTTTTTTTTAAATCGATCTAATTTCTCTGGAATTGTACATTCACCATTAATTAAGGGCGATTTCGTTTCTACAAAAAATGTTGCCTTTTCATTGCCCGTTTCTTAGTGTTTGTGCTGAGAGGGCAATGAAAATGTAACATTTATGGGTGGAAATGAAAACGCCATATATCACTATTGATTTATCAATTTTTAAAATGATGTTTCGTAGGATTAATGCATCTTTGTAAATAACGTCATTCTCTTCAAGTTTCTTAAAATCGTAATCTTCTAATAAACTACCATCTTTATGAATGACCACTTTTCTATGTTTAATTAATATTTTGACTTCTTTCTTGAAATATTTTAAAATTTTCTGTTCAAGAGAATTATTTGTCAATAAAATTATATCCGGCTGAGGCTGAAGGTTTAGCTCATGTTCTAAGCTATCATTGTACGTGTCACAAAGATAAGATAACAGCAAACAACTTTTTTTTTATCACAACCTCTTTTTCTATTAACGGTATAATGTTTTTAAAAATATTTTTGTGGATATTTCGATTGGTATGCCAGGAAGTATGTCGAATGTCCACAACCACTTTACTGTACTCATTGAAATACCATAATTCACACGAGTGATGATAAAAAACATTTTTATTTGCAGATTGTAGGCGTTTGATTTCATCCAACAACTCTTCATTCTCTAATTCTGTCATCTACTCTGCTATTCTTACATACATTTTTTCGTCGTTTGATGAATGTAATCTTTGTTTCTTCCCTTTGGCTAGTTTACGATCTTTTCCACAAAAAAAAACAAACACTTTTGAAAATTGAACTGGTTTCTATAATATCTTCATTTATGGTGTTGAGAATTTCATCATAAGAGTCATCTTCTTGCATATTTACATTTAAATTCGTACTTGAAGCAGCATCATCTGACGTGGTCTCACTAATATCTACTGAAGTATTTAATAACGGAGTTGAACTAGATGTGCTGGGAAGATCCGTTTGTGATGAAAAATTAATGTCACATAAATTACGATACTTACCCATTAAGGCCGTAAAACTCCTGTAACATTCTCTATGGTATCCATCGGTGTTATTAATCTGCTCTGGTAGCTCTACACTTTTGTATTTTAAATTTAATTTAACACGTATGCTTAAAACTTCTTTACATGTTTTTAGTTTATCTTCAACAAAAGTTATTACTTTTTCATTTTTGCCTTTGCAGAAAACACATTTCGTTTTAGCACTAGCTATTTCAACAAAAATTAATTTTTCACATTAAAAAAACCACCACGCACAAGCAAGTTAATTTAGAATAACGCCAGTTTGGAAAGTAATAAAACAAACACATACAAAACGACGTTTCTACACGACACGACGACAGCAGGAGCGTTCCTTATCTCCCAGAAATAGTCAGAAAAAGGCCGAAGTAGTCAGATTAAATCCAAAAACGCGTTCCTTAACTCAGAAATGACAACAACAATGAGAGAGAAACACTCATTGAGAGTGACTCTCATCAGTCCGAAGTAGTCAGATTTAGTCAGAAGAATTTTTTCTGGCAAAATCCCGAAAAGTGTAAAACTCAACTGAATTTTAATCAACGGAAATTAAAGAATACGCAAAAAGTGAGAATAATCTAAAAAGTAAAAAAAATTTATCGAAATTGGAAGGAGGCAAAAAATAATTGATATAGTAAGTGTTTATTTTGCGTGTGCTTGTGTGAATGTGTTTTGCACATGCGCTTCCATTCTTATTTGGCGTTAGCTTTGTTGTTGCCATTCTTTGGACTAAAAAGTTTGTTTTTGCGTGCGTTTACTTTTCCTGTTATTCTCTTTTAGTGAGCGTATTTTCTTACGCTCTGGCATTTTGACACTTCAGAGTTTAGTCCAAAAAGATAAGGAATGAAACTATTAATGTCTGAAGGCGAAAAGAGATGCCGCTTTTAGATTGATTAAATCGAATATCGGTTAAGGAAAGGCTTTCGAATAGATTTTTTAGCTTCGATTCGATGCAAATAAATAATAAAAAACAGAAATTGTTACGAAACTAATTATAATTATTATTACTTATATTTTATGTTATATGAATATATTATTACGACGGTGTATTAACCTTCGCCACCACTGTTTTAGTACAGTTTAGAAGTAACGGTAATTATTTATTCTTCTCCCACCTTTCTTCAAATCATCGCTCAGATTTGTACCTTATGTTGCGCTGACCACGGAAAATAAAATTTATTCGCAAGTCACCGCTCAAGAGGAGTAGACTTGAAATCAAACCATCGTGTTTTATAACGCTTCGTTCGAATTAGACGTTCGAGGACTTTTTGGCTTTTGCGGCTGGTCCCACACATCTTAGCCATGCTCAAGGAGCCTCACTACAAAATTCGATTTTTAAAGCCGAAAATAAAGTAACTTTATGACCTTTTTAAAAATGATATAAACTCCACAGTTTATTTAACGTAATTAATTAATAATAAAATAATAGTTTATAGTTAACTATTTTACTCCCAGCTAGTCAATTATCCAGATGCATACATTTTTGATGCGTTATAAATATCAAAATGTTTGTGTTTTTCTTTTGCTTTATTCCGACACTATACAAGTTGATGTTTTTTGAAATGTCTTAAGTTTTTATTTGCCTTAACGTATGTATTTGAAAAAAAATTTCATTTTTGATATTCCAATAATTAGATTTATGTTATAACGTTAGATAAGTAGTTATAGTTTCCAGTTTTAATACTAAAATCCTATGAAAATTCACTATTTTGCTACTATCTCCTTCACTACCAGCGTAATACTTTTCAGCTTTAAATCGGTCTGGCTCTTGCTTTAACAACCGAATTAATTTTATATTCATGAGGGCTTAAGCAACATCATATCAAATTTTGAGCTTTACTAAAATGAGTTGAAAAACTAAATTTTTTTAAATAAAAAATGACGTCTGGCGCAATGTTAGCAACAACGGACATGTCTGGCAATAATAAATCTACGTTTCTAAAAGCTAGCTAAAGCCAATAAAATAAAATTAGCCTTACTAAAATGACTTAAAAAACAAGTAAGAGCAGCGCTGTCTTCGGCTATGCCGAAGGCTTCATACCTTTCATGAACATCTGCAAATTTTACTTTGACAGATTACTGCTTTTGAATACATCTGCATACATCGATAGAGGAGTTACATACTTATATAAAAAATCGCATCTAAACAATCAGAGGTATGGAAGATATACTTTATATGACACCAATCTAAGTGATTTTCACCGCTATGTGATCGGTATGTAAACCGGTAACACAATTTATTGGGTTTAGTTTCCTACATAAAGGAGATATATCGCAAAAACTGGTATCTGAACAATCAGTGCTATAGGAGATAAAGCTTATACAGCATAGATTTTGACGATTTTCTCAGTAGACTTTGTATTATTATTTATAAAATATCTTACGAAATTTATCGGTTTTAGCTGTTCAAATAAAGAAGTTTTACAGTAAAATCCCATATCTGAACAATCTGATGTTTGGAAGATATATGTTGTAGTCATCCGATCCTTGTTATTTTCACTGTAAGTATTCTGTTAATAATGAGTGAAAATGGTGCGAAACTTCATGTTCCTAGCTGCATAAATGGAGGAGTTATGATAAAAGACCTCATATCTGAACAATCAGTTGTATGGGGGCTGCAGGTTATAGTGACCCGATCTTTATTATTTTCGAGGTAAGTCTTCTGTTGATAATGAGTGAAAACAGCGCGAAATTTCATGGTCCTAGCTACATAAATGGATGAATTATAACGAAAAATCTCATATCTGAACAATCAGTTGTATGGGAGCTATAGGTTATAGTTACCCGATCTTTTTAATTTTCACTGTAAGTTTTCTGTAGATAATTATTGAAAACAGTGCGGAATTTCATGTTCCTAGCTATATAAATGGAGGAGTTATAACGCAAAATTTTATATCTGAACAATCCGTTGTATGGGAGCTATAGGTTATAGTGACCCGATCTTTGTAATTTTCACTATAAGTATTCTGTTGATAATGGGTGAAAGTGCTGCGAAATTTCTTGTTCTTAACTACATAAATGGAGAAGTTATAATGAAAAATCTCATATCTGAACAATCAGTTGTATGGGAGCTATATGTTATAGTGGTCCGATTCTTCCGGTTCCGACAAATGATTAATACATTATAAAAATACACCCACCTACCAAATTTGATCCGGATATCTCGAAAACTGAGAGACTAGATTGCATACAAACAGACAGACAGACGGACAGACGGACAGACGGACAGACGGACATGGCTAAATCAACTCAGCTCGACGTTCTGATCATATAAGTATACATTTTCATGGGTCTATCTCTTTTTTTTCTGGTACTTACAAACATCGGACCAAAGTTATAATACCATTTCATGCTCATGAAAGGTATAATTAGCATTTTTAACTGCAAAGATACGATGCGCAGTAGTCAAACCAACCATTACCGCCTGCCAGATGGTCCCCATGCTAACCAAAGGAGTGAGAGAGATGTCATATCAAAAAACCAGTTGTCCTGAAATTCCTGTTTTCACTACGTTGCTAGCTCCCGTACTAAAGCATCTGTGAAGGGTAGAACGAAAGGGTATTCAAATGAGATATACTGACTTTGAAGTGCTTTAAGCCAAATGCATTTTAAAGTAGTTGAAATCAAATGCAGAGTCGGATAATTGACTGATGCCTAGGACATCGTCATGTTAAAGTCAACAGTTCGTTCCAAGGAAGAAAGCCTGATCTTCAAGTAGTTATGGTGGGTAAAAACTGGTTGAACATCGATATTTAAACCAATTTCTATCCGTACTGGGCAGTTACATATGTATGTAAGTATGTGTTTTCATTCAAAAATCCCTTCTGATTGTAAAATTTTCTTAAGTGCTTGAGGGTTAAAAGACTACTGTGAGAGTACTATGTATATGTAACTTTATTATTCCGCTTAAACGATAACGTTAATGGCAAAATCGAACCCTTGGTATAAACTTGCGTACTTTTGTATGCATATAAATATATGTAGGTATGTACATACACATATTTTTAAGCCAAGGAGCATTACACTTGAACCGCGACCAACTTGAATAAACGATTAATGGGGTATCCCTTAATTTCAAAGCCAAAATATTTATCACGTGGGTTTCATGTAGAATTTATTAGAAAGGGGAATAGCAAGAGATAGAGTACTGCCAATTTTAATAAATAAAAAACTACTTCAGCTGAATTTTAATTTTCAGTAAAAATTTATTTAAGCAAATAATTGTTGTTCAATGGGCCGTATGCATAAAAAACAAGCAATTGTTTTAACTTAAAATTTCATATCTTTCATTATTATTATATTTGTTTGCAAAAATCGAGTAAAAGGTCTGAAATTTTAAGAAAAAGCATTTTCTTAAGTTCTATGCATATGGCCCAATGTGTAGTCAGATATATTTGAAAAGTGTGTCGTTTATTCGAATAACTGCGAACGTACAGCCTACGGCCCATTGAAATTTGTACGATAATACGTGATACGGGTACTTAATTATTGATGTTGTTACATCTTTTTGTTAACTTACATAAATATGTAAATCCTTGAATAAAGCATAAACATTTAATGAAGTATACGTATTTATTTAAGATTTTACAATTAAAATACAGTTCATTCCCTAACAACAACAAATACCATGTAAACGTAAGCTTAAGATTTTATAGAACACTTAAAGAAAAAATTGCATCAAAATTTAAAATTTTTTTCTTAGATGTGTTTTTTAAGTATACAGTTTTATAGCCCATTAAATTTTAATGTAGTAATGTGCAAGTTTCACGTGGCTGAAAATTACCGTTGATTTTTTATAATTTTTTTTATCGAAGGTGTGTAACGCTGCCACTGAGATTCAAAATATGTAAATATTTTAAGGAATTTTAAAAGAGCACTCAAAAGGTGAAAATTATAGGTGAAATGGTAAATGGGGTACGAAAAATTGAGGTACTTAGGCGGGTTGGGTAAATAAGCGGGGAGGTACTTAAGAGAGGGATTTTCTTCAGATTACATTCAAAAATTCACATTGCCCAAAAATGTTGGTTACTTAAGGGTTTTTCTGGTATGTGCTGCAAATCACACGATTTGAAATCAGTGCGATTTACAAAATTAATTTTAGAGAATTCTTAACAAAACGTAAAAAATTTGACTCTGAATTGAAGAATATGACGTCGTTTTGTGTTTCTATCAGTTTTATTTGAAATATTTATTACTTGCATTAATTATTTTGAAATTAATGTGAACTAATTTTTTTCATTTCCAGGAAAAGATAATAATGAATAATTATACTAGCTCATTTACACATAAAAAAACTCAACTCATAAAAGCGATATTTCACGAAATTGTTGATGAGTAGTTATTATTGCTTAAAATTTTATTTTCGTGCACGGCTTTTATAGCATATACATGTAGGATTGGAATGACTTATGACTAGAACAGACCTGACAGGCACATCATTGCCGACAATTGCAGCCATGCGTACAGGATGAACGATCGGACGGCACTGAACACACCCCAAAATAAACTTCGACAAGATGAATAACCGGACAGAATGATCATTGTAAAATCAACCGCCTTCAAGCGTAGTTCACGAAATATTAATTCTCGCAAATAATTGTGTGTAAAGTTATATACATATGTATATCTGTTCGTGTAACGAAGACTGTGAAACTAACAATTTAAAAAACTGTTTTACTACATACATACGTTTAATGTAAAATATGGAAACAGAAGAATCAGTTTTATTTAACATTGAATTACTTACGTTTTTCGGCAACACTTTTTTAAATTAAGGCATTTATTTAAAAGTATGTATATACATCCTTGCAGCATTTTTAGTTAAGCAACATTTTGTATATAAAAGCCTTAAACAATTTGTTTGAATTCATTTATCACGAAAACATATCTCATTGTCAAAAGCCTACAAAGCGTTGTCAAATAGATACCTTGTTTATAACAACACATAAAGCGCTTTGACCCAGAACGCTGTGATTCAAAACGGAAGCATAAACCAATTTTCAATACGCTCAGAAATCCAAAAGTGTATCGACTAAAATTTGTTTTCAAATCGCTTTTTTATTTCTCACATCGGTTAGAAAATTTCAGAAAGGTGCCACCCTTACTGTTTTGAATAAAAAAAAAGTTATATCCGCTTTTGTGGGCAAAGGACTGAGACACGCTAGAATGTATTTAATAGATTTAAATTTAAGTTGCTCTTGTTACCGACATGCTAAATATTACAAAGGTACATTATTACCTGCTCCTGACATTATTTTATGTTACTTACCGGAATTAGTGAACGTGGATTTTGTGAAATTTGACCCTTCGAATATTGTGTTATTACTTCTATGACAGAGAACACGCAGTATGAATATGCGGATATTCACCTAATTTACGGTGAAGCTTGCTGTAATGCCAGAGCTGCTCAAAGACTCTATGCAGAGCGATACCCCAATCGTCGGCATCTGGGTCGTGAAGAATTCGCCCGGACCCCTAGAGAAATATATGAAGGTAAGTGAATGCTTGCTTGTTAACTATCATTTTTCACTTTTTTAAGGTCGCATACCTGGAAGGCGTGGCGGCGAAACAGGACGTCCTGCAACGGTAGATGTTGAAGTTGTGTTAGAGGAAGTGGAACTAGGTCCATCGACTACAGTGAGAATGATGGAAAGACGGACGGGAATACCCAAAACTACAGTTCACAAAGCTTTAAAAGACCATCGATTTCAACCCTACCACATTCAACGTGTTCAGGCTCTACAAGAAAGAAATGACCTGCCGAGGGTTAGATTTTGCCGTGAAATGTTGCGAATGCATGCATCAGACCCCACCTTTTTTAATAAAATAATTTGGAGCGATGAATCATCATGCAAACGTGATGGTTATTTTAATTTACATAACCTTCAGAGTTGGCAGATAGACAATCCTCACGAAATGAGAGAAGATCGTTCGCAGTACCGGTACAAAATAAATTTATGGTGCGGTATTTGTAATTGTCAGATATTGGGGCCTGTGGAACTGCCGCCAACGCTCAACTCTCACAGTTATTAAGAGTTCCTTCAGGAACGGCTTCCAACTCTTTTAGAAAATGTACTCTTAAACCTGCAGCGAAGACTATGGCTGCAAATGACGGGTGCCCTGCTCACTACGGGCGTGAAGTAAGAGCTCATTTAGACGAAACTTATCCTCGCCGATGGATTCGATGATACGGGCCAATCACGTGGCCCGCTCGATCGCCAGACCTGAATCCATTATATTTTTTCTACTGGGGCTGTCTTAAGGACAAAATTTATTCAAATATAATTCAAAACGAAGAGCATTTGCGGGAACAAATAAATGGAGCTGCTGCTTAGATAGCCCAATTGAGTTTAAGATCTCTAAAAGCGTCTTTTCTTAAAAGATGCCGAGCTTGTATTAGAGTAGAAGGTCGCCAATTTGAGCATATTTTATCAATAAATGAATAAATTTTTCTTCAAACAACTCATGTATATTTTATTTCACGTGAACCCATCCTTCACAAAAAATATTGATAGATACAGCCCTTGTTATAGACTCAAGTCCTAATTCCGGTAACTAACATAAAATAATGTGAGGAGCAGGTAATAATGTACCTTTGTACTATTTAGCATGTCATTGGCCGGTAACAAGAGCAACTTAAATTTAAATCTATTAAATACATTCTAGCGTGTCTCAGTCCTTTGCCCACAAAAGCGGCTATAACTTTTTTTTTTTATATTCAAAACAGTAAGGGTGGCACCTTTCTCAAATCTTTATTAAATTAGAAATTTTTTTATGTTATGTACATTTTTTTCACCAGAGATAGTCAAAGTTTGGGAAGAAAATATCAAAAAGTTAAAAATCCCAAAATAGTAATAATTTTATGATAGTTCCTTAATATATTTCAACTACATCGCATTTGAGTATGGAGAAGCAACTATCTGGAAGTATTTTACAAAAAAAATTTACTAAGTATAGCCTCGTTTGTAGATGCAGTTAAAGAAAATACATGAAAAGGCACGATTTTTTTTAAATGAATAAAAATGTTAATATTTCAAAAGCGGTAACACTTTTACCTGAAAATTTTTTGTTTATCACCTACCTTCCCCTAAAGTTTGGCAGGTTACTTCTGGGACACCCTGTATACATATGTTACCGGCCAAACCCGATCTTAGGACAAATTAGGCACTCCGCACATTACACGCGTAATCATAGTAGAGTTATCGTTCTGTCATGCCGAAACGAATGCATAACGACTCGACTTCCGCACACTTGGCGCCGTACATAAACTAAATAAAAAAATTGATTTTAGTTTACTGACATTTTTTCTGTTATTCAGTGAAACTTTGTTTGGCAAACACATATCAATAAAATACAATTTCATGATATTCACATCTAGCGACGAGGACGATGCCCTTATGCTCCTAGCTCTTCATCTTCGGCGTCGAAAATTGAAGAGGCGTAGGAAATATTGGGTTCACCCTTATATAAGGAATAATAGTAAGAACAGACTATTCATTGCTGCGAAGGAGCTCTCTGAAGACGACGAAAAATTATCATATATTATGACTGTGGCACGCCATACCTGACCAATTTATTTGTTCTGATATTGCTGTCCAAGCCTTCTCCGTGGCATCCTTTCTTGAATAGTCCTGCAGAGTATTGTTGTAAAGGCACGGATACTTCTCCACGATCAGTACAAATTTAGCCACTAAATCGTTCATGTTTATTTATTATTTATCATGATGCAATAATGAAAGGTGTTATATGTTGGCAACTTCTCGCTTTAATCCGCCATCTTGAACTACCTTAGGAGAAACTGTGTTGTTTCTTTGTTATTTTCATTGAACATTTCCCAAAATATTAGAAAAAAATTCTAAACAAGCTACATTGGTTAAATTTTCGTTGTTCGTTTTGTTCTTATTCGCTGACATTTGTTTTCTAATTGCGTGAAATTTGGTAAGTATTGTAATAAAACCGAATTATTTTACAAATAAATTATAATTTTGCATTTATTAGGTCATTTCCTTAGTGTTTTCTTGACCGACCTGTGCTGGTATTGTGATTAAGAGCTAATACACGTAAGTTACAACATATTATTTTGACTTTACTGATGAACCATTCCATTTGAGCTCTTTGTTATTTCAAAACCTAATGAACCATTTATTCGCAGATTTTTCGGATGATTCTGCTGTGCTGCGTTCCTGCTCCGCCTGTATATTGCTCCGCCCGTATTTTATAGTTCCTTTTGCGCCTTTGCATTAGTGTGTGCGTTGTGATTTAGACTAGAGGTGCAAAACTATCGATAGTCAGACCATCGATAGTTTTCGATATTATTTTCAAAGCTATCGATATATCGTCGATAGTATCGTATTTATATGGTTTTGGCTCAATTTTCTTATGAAGATTTCCTTAAGAATATATTTCGAAACTACGTTTGGATATTCTTGTAAACTACTGTACACTTTTTTTAATTGTTTAACCGTTAAGTTAAGAAGTAAAGTTATTGAAAATTTGAAATGAATTGAAATGGAAAAGAATGGGCGTACTGAAATTTTATATTTGTGGGTTTAGATATCCTCCGTCATATATAAGGCATTCATCAAGTAAATTTCAATTTTAGAAGAAGAAACCATTTTTTATCTGAGTAGTAATGGTTTTTATTTACCTTTTCTTAAATAGTAAATAGTGGTACGTAGATAATATTGAAAGTTTTGGTATAAATTAATTTGTATCAGTTTTTCATCATCTTCGAAATTTGACATTACTCTTTTAAAAAAGTAGCAACCAAATTTTTAGTTCAACTTGGATGTTTAAGAGAAATGAAAAGAAAAGAAGAAATAAAACTAAAATAAATACTGAATCACATGTCTGTCGGACTATCGATAGGACCAAAAGACAATCGATAGTAGGGAAAAATAAAAAACATCGATACTATCGATAGTGCCATCGATAGTTTTGCACCTCTGATTTAGACACCTTGAAGTAAGTTGAAACCAGGTTTTTGTTTGTTAAAAACCTAAAAAACCATTTATTTGCAGATTTTTTGTGTGCTTCTGCTCTGCTGCGTTCCTGCTCCACCCGTGTATTAGATTGCTGCGTTCCTGTTAACATACATATCGTCGCTTAAAGTACAAAACCGCGTAACTGACATTTGCTGCTATAAATTGGATTCGCTCGCACACGTTTTTGGCTCAATCCTTATCCATTCTTCCTGAAATATACTAGCCAAAAATGTGATTGCTTTTTACAAAAAGATAACCATTTTGAAATATAAGTGTTTTTACTCTCTAGAAATTAATTTATGCAACCTCGCATACGTGGGTTTGCATTATCTCTATACGCGGTTTTGCAATTTATTGATACATGGTTTTGTACTTT
This sequence comes from Rhagoletis pomonella, assembly GCF_013731165.1. NCBI lineage: Eukaryota > Metazoa > Arthropoda > Insecta > Diptera > Tephritidae > Rhagoletis > Rhagoletis pomonella. Next base: position 13,595 of record NW_023459158.1, on the reverse strand, counting down.
AAACGACGATATGTATGTAGATGTATGTACATGCCCTGCAAACCAAAGTTCCCGAAATCTTAAAGATATCGTTAGGATTATCTCATTTCTGTAACGATTTGTTTACGAATTTTCAAAGAAAATTATATGAAGTGGTTGACACGATCTCGTAAAGAAATTTCTTTACGAAAAATAAAGAAAATTCTGGAAAAATTCTGAAAGATATTCTTCACATAGCAGCATTATTGTCGTTGCTTCACAGATTTTCTTCCGAAATTTCGTAAAAGAATGGAAGTGTGCGTAATTTATTTCATTTTAGAAAATTCCGCAAAAATTCGAGTTAAATCTTAACGAATTCTTTAAAATTTCTTTACAATGCAGAATACTCGGAAAGAATGGTTTGCAGGGTGTATATCACATATATTGACTTAGATATGTATACACAATTAATGGTGTACATAAATTTTTTTATATTGAAACTAGATATGTATATAGTACATATTTTATTATTATTATTCGGTTCAAAAAAGTCCTATCTCAAATAAAAATACTTCGAAAATGTGCTGAGATAGGGTGTTTTAGAACCGAGTTCCGACATAGGGCATGTTTCAATCAAATTCTAAAATAGGGCGTTTTTCAGCCAAATTTTGAAATAGGGCGTTGAAAAGCATTCTGATATCGGGCGTTTTCGACCTGGCTGCCGATATAGGCCGATCTTCTACTCAGCCATCGATATATGGTCGAAGTTTTCGTTATATGGAAGGCGATTAAACACGATTTGTTTTTAATCGATTCTAAAAAAACTAAGGTAATTTTTAGCCACTTCAAACTTGCATATAATTAGACTCAAATTGAAGGGACTATAAAACTGAGTGCTCAAAAAAATTCTAACACTTCTGAGAAAAAAGTTTGAATTTTGGGTGAAAATTTGTTGTATTTATTGTAGTTTTCTACGAAGTTTTAAAATTGGGTTTATATGGGTTTTGTTAGAAATTCAACTTTACTTTTGTTGCAAATTCTTAGTAATAAATAAATTAACACGAGAGGGAAATAATATCACTTTGAAATGGGGTTGCTACTGATATGACCGATAGTGTATGTATATAATAAATTTTGTACAATTAAAGAAGTGGATTTACTAAAATGAACACAACGTATTAATTACAACTTCTGAAATATGTCGTTAATTTCAAAAACAAATAAATAAAACTTTAAAAAGTAGTCAATGCTTGCTGTATGACACGAACTTGGATATACGTGGACTTGGGTAATGTATGTGGGATTGACCGAAAACATACGTCAGACAAGAAGCGGACAGACCTACTAATAAAATACGACTCTGAACAATACAATACTCTAATACAAGTTCGACACACGGCAACACGGACTGGACGAAGCGTGCTTGGTAAAGGACAGCTAGGCAGAAAGGAAATCATTCCTAGGGATGCAAATTTTCAGAGCCAACATCGATACATCGATATTTCGATGCATCGTAAACACTAACATCGATGCCGAAAAAAATCGCCCTAAAACTATCGATACATCGATATATTCCGATGTTTCTCTTTTTAATAAGTATGTTGCAGGTACTTCATGATTTGCAGGTTTTTACAGGAAGCGGTTAACGTACGCCACCTTCCATAAGGTTTATTAATGGCGAAAACCACTTTACCTGTAAAACCTGCAAATCCTGAAATACAGTGATCGTCATGGAAATCGCCTATGTTCAACATTGCCAATTGATTTTATTAAGTGCAGGGCTGTCATCACCCATAATACACTTACCCAAAGGGCTCTGTTCCACGGTCAGTAATTATCACGATATTTGGATCGCGATCCATATAGATGGATTGATGGATCGCGCACGAATGCTACATGTTCAATATTTATCGCGTCAGTATTTGCAAGAAAATATTTTTATTTTGTACGTATAATTTACAGATAATGCATTCCACAATTATTTTAAGATTTGTTCAATTTGTTTTGAAAGATTTTAAGCCCCAAGAGTGAAGGCAGAGCCGATGTTTACATTATGAGAGTAAAAGATGTACTGAAGAAATGTATGGATCGCGTTTTGAAAGTACTACACGTTCAATATTTATTGACGGTATTGCGATCCGCGATCCAGATTTCAAAATTTTTAGAAATTTTGCGATGGATCACGATCCATCAATACTGCATACTACACCGTCAATAAATATCGCGATACTTGGATCACGTCAATAAATACTGACCGTGTGACAGAGCCCAAAGAATATAACATAAAGATGCATGAACCAAAAATACAAGATCACGTAAGAACGCGACGTTGTATTTGTAACTGGTTTTGAGAAAAAAGTTTGCGAAAGCGGGTTCGTCAGCTGAGCGTTTGTTTACATCACAAGCACCACTATTTTACACTTTTCTTCAAGTAAAGAAGAGTTAATTCAACATGACAACACATATTAAAGCATTTTGTTGCATCATTTTACCTAAATTGTGCGTTAAAAGTGGTTGACAATAATTTTGACTAATTTTGGTTTACGTTGTTTTCTTTGCTTTGTTTACTTTTACCTCGTTTTCCAGTGAAACAAGATGGCGTAGAACCCGCAAAAAAAATCAACTTTTTTCACTGTCTTGTTCTTACGAGATCTTGTGTCTTTCGTTCATGATAAAGATGTGAACGCAATGGCAATTTTAAACCGAAACTAAAGTCGATGTTTAAAAAATCGTTAAAATTGACATCGATATATCGCCAATTTTACGATGTTGAGTAATTTTCAAATATCGATGGTTAACATCGGTTTTTTGGCCGATGTTATCGAGGTTTGAGAAACATCGATGCATCGTTTGCATCCCTAATCATTCCAACAGAAGACACGAACGCGAACGGTCGGCACTTTAATC
>NW_023459158.1:0-5730 GCF_013731165.1 Rhagoletis pomonella | reverse complement strand
CCTCACGCTTAATTTCCATGCCCAAAAATTTGTGAATTGGACCTTTGTCCACAATCTGGAAAAATCTTGAAATTGTAGTTTTTATGTCGTGTAATTCACCCTGATCTGAGCACGCGATCAACAGATCATCAACATAAACTGCTATCATGTTAAGTGTTCGACCTCTATTTTTTGTATAAAGACACGGCTCACTCTCGCAAGGAATATATCCAAGCCCCTTTAATGTCTTATCCAGCTTAGAGTTCCATACTCGTCCCGATTGTTTGAGCCCGTAGAGTGACTTCTTCAACTTGAGTACTTGATTACCATTGTCCTCAAACATTTCTGGCTTAACCATGTATATAACTTCATTTAATTCACTGTTAAGGTAAGCTGTTGACACGTCAAGTTGATGCAGATAAAGTTCATATTCCGCCGCAATCGCAAATAGCATTCTAACAGTAGCGTATCGCACTACTGGCGAAAATATCTCATCATAGTCGACGCCGTAGGTTTGGCTGCAGCCCTTTGCTACGAGCCTGGCTTTGTACCTTTCCACATTCCCGCTGGCATCACGTTTCACAGCAAAAACCCATTTGCATCCGATCGCTTTTTGGCCCTTCGGTAATTCAGCTTGCTCCCAACTATCATTGTGAAGTAACGCATGATACTCCTCCTGCATTGCATGCCACCATTCTTGTGCCTGCTCACTTTTCATCGCTTCTTTAACAGTTTCTGGGGATTCAATTTCTTGATTACACGCCATATTAACCATATTGTATTGCTTACGTGGTCTACCAGGAGTACCGGCTTAATAAATAAATAAATAAATAAATAAATAATTTTATTGTAAGGATTTCGATTCAAATTAATAAAATTCAATATTTCTTGCACGATGGTCGATTTCTTCAGGCATGATTGAAGGTGCTGCCACAAGTTTTGTTGTCCCTTATAATTGTCACTGTAAATTGTAAATTGTAAAGTTGCTTACCACACTTACGATTGCTATAAATTCTGCTTAAATTTTTTTAATATTTTCAAATTTTATGTCTGAAAACTAAAAACAAAAGCACCATAAACGCACCAAGCACCAAACTCAAAAATTTTCGCGTTTTGAATAGGTACCCCCTAAATTTGGTGCTAAAAGCACCAAGTTGGCAACCGTGAATGTAAACTAAAGTATTGTGTGACGTCAGCGAATGTGTGGATGCTGTCAAATCAACGAAGAGAGGGTTAGCGGTCCGCGAATGGTGCCACCTTCATTTTCTGCATCGTGTGTTTCACCCATATACGAACAGCGCACCTAGGGACGAATCGGCAATATAGGACGACAAAAATGTTTACTCCATATGTGATTTTCATCATCACTGATTTCGAATATTAAATTGAATTTCCAAAATTCAAAATGGCGGATTCAATATGGCGGACGATTTATTAAAAAATGTATAGATTGTTATGAAGCTTCGTATCCTGAGCTTTTCGTCGTCAGTGATTTCGAAATTGATATTTAGTTTTAAAAAATCAAAATGGCGGATCGAACATGGCGGACTATTTCCTCAAAAACGTATAGATTGTTATGAAGCTTGGTATCCAGAGATTTTCGTCGTCACTGACTTCGAAACTGATATCATATTTTCAAAAATTCAAAATGGCCTCTCGAACAATAGGCGTTTTACTTTTAACGCAATGCATTACCTTTAGAACCATTTGAACCCATTTAGATTTTTTAAAATCTAATTTCAATTTTGTAATCGAAGATAACGAGGATCTGTGAATCAAGTTTCATAACAAACTATAATTAAAACAAGTAAGAGCAGCGCTGTCTTCGGCTATGCCGAAGGCTTCATACCTTTCATGAACATCTGCAAATTTTACTTTGACAGATTACTGCTTTTGAGTACATCTGCATACATCGATAGAGGAGTTACATACCTATATAAAAAATCGCATCTGAACAAACAGAGGTATGGAAGATATACCTTATATTAGCACCAATCTAAGTGATTTTCACTGCTATGTGATCGGTATGTAAACCGACACAATTTATTGGGTTTAGTTTCCTACATAAAGGAGATATATCGCAAAAACTGGTATCTGAACAATCAGTGCTATAGGAGATAAAGCTTATACAGCATAGATTTTGACGATTTTCTCAGTAGACTTTGTATTATTATTTATAAAATATCTTACGAAATTTATCGGTTTTAGCTGTTCAAATAAAGGAGTTTTACAGTAAAATCCCATATCTGAACAATCAGATGTATGGAAGATATATCTTGTAGTCACCCGATCCTTGTTATTATCACTGTAAGTATTCTGTTAATAATGAGTGAAAATGGTGCGAAATTTCATGTTCCTAGCTGCATAAATGCATGAATTATAACGAAAAATCTCATATCTGAACAATCAGTTGTATGGGAGCTATAGGTTATAGTTATCCGATCTTTTTAATTTTCACTGTAAGTTTTCTGTTGATAATTATTGAAAACAGTGCGGAATTTCCTGTTCCCAGCTATATAAATGGAGCAGTTATAACGAAAAATTTTATATCTGAACAATCAGTTGTATGGGAGCTATAGGTTATAGTGAACCGATCTTTGTAATTTTCACTGTAAGCATTCTGTTAATAATGGGTGCAAGTGCTGCAAAATTTCATGTTCGTAGCTGCATAAATGTAGAAGTTATAACGAAAAATCTCATATCTGAACAATCAGTTGTATGGGAGCTATAGGTTATAGTGACCCGATCTTTGTAATTTCCACTGTAAGTATTCTGTTGATAATAGGTGCAAGTACTGCAAAATTTCATGTTCCTAGCTGCGTAAATGGAGAAGTTATAACGAAAAATCTCATATCTGAACAATCAGTTGTATGGGAGCTATATGTTATAGTGGTCCGATTCTTCCGGTTCCGAGAAATGATTAATACATTATAAAAATACACCCACTTACCAAATTTGATCCGGATATCTCGAAAACTGAGAGACTAGATTGCATACAAACAGACAGACAGACGGACAGACGGACAGACGGACAGACGGACAGACGGACAGACGGACATGGATAAATCAACTCAGCTCGACGTTCTGATCAAATAAGTATACATTTTAATGGGTCTATCTCTTTTTGTTCTGGTACTTACAAACATCGGACCAAAGTTATAATACCATTTCATGCTCATGAAAGGTATAAAAAAGTGGTCCTCCAGATTAGATCCGCCATTTTGATTTTTGAAAATTTAATATCAATTTCGAAAGCAGTGACGACGAAAATCTATCAATACCAAGCTTCATAACAATTTATAAATTTTTTAAGATATCTTCCGCCATATTGTATCCGACATTTTGAATTTTGAAAATTTGATATCAATTTCGAAATCATTGACAACGAATATCCCTGGATATCAAATTTCATTGAAATCTGTCAAATACATATGGAGTAAACATTTTTGACCTCTTATATTCTCGATTCGTCCCAATAAACGACTTAAGAAAAATATGCTCTATTTAATGAAGGGGGAAAATGGGGCGAACCCGATTTCCAAAAAAGGAGGAGGTTATCAGTTCGTTGGAATATTTTTTTTTTTTTATGTATGTTACCGCATAACTTTGGACCACGTCAACCGATTTCGATAATTCTTTTTGCAACGGAAAGGTAGTATCCTATACTAATTTGGTTTAGAATCGATCATTGAGTCATGAAATATATACATATATATATTTTTTTTAAGTCGTTTTTTTTGCTAAAAATGACTTGTTACAATGGCAATTTGTTGGATTTTCGAACTGTTGAAGAGAAATTGCTGTACTTATTGGAACTTGTTTTAAAACTCTAACCAATATAAAAATTTCAGAATTTTTTCAATAAAACAAGGCAATTTATAAAATAGGTATTATACCCATTTTACAAACAACTATATTATTAACAAAAATCGTAAAATAAAGTACGTACCTGACGTCTCACTTTCCATGTTGACAAAACTATTAGTGGTTAATAAGAATAATATGACAAGCGAAACTATTTTATCATCGCTTCAAGCAAAAAATTAGTTAATTCGATGCACGATAGAAAACCCGACTTTGCGCTTCAGCTTGCGTTAAAAGTAAGAATTTGTGTGTTACATTGTGGACTGGTTTATAAGGAGTATTAGAAAGGTATGTGTGATAAGATTAAAAAATTTTTGTTTTTCTATTTTTGTCGTCGTAATTAGTCACTTTGTCCTTATGCGCAGCGGTAGTGGAGTATGATTTCAACCAGTGGCGGACCCAGGTAGGGGTAATTGGGGAACTACCCCCCCAAGACTGTGTAACATGTATTTTCATAATATTCAACTGAATATCGTGAAATATCAGTACATGAATATATGACAGGTTTGTCCCACAAGCTACTTGTAGAAAAACTCCAACAAAGTTCAAACTGTGAGCGTATATCAAAGAAACTCGAAAACTTACTTGCGGAGCATGTATATGTAACTCTAAGTGACTTCGAGAAGCTTGGGGAACAAACCTAATGAATGGATGCTTTTGAAAATTTTAATTCATGGAAAAAGTGTGTAAAATTTCACTTGAGTTTGAAATTTTAGCTGTGTGCTAAGCTCGAAGTATTGTGTTATTTAAGTAGGCCTATCAGTTTTTCGAATTCACTGAATTTTCAAAATTTTGAAATTATGTACTTAATTTTAAATTTTTAGTTATTTTGTTATATTTTCGAATTTGTATTGGGCGCATTTCTAAGACGTAGCTGTTGCTGAACTGTTGAGTGTTTGTTTCAGAAACTCACAGTTGAGTAGTTCCGCTCAGCTCAACGGTTGGCAACTTTACGCCATTTTTTCCATCATACAATTATTTCGCTACATGAAGTCAACAATTTATATAAGCCAAAAATGATGTTTCCCTTCCATCAGTTTTCATAGAAAATTCAAATAAAAAAATAATTTGTCTGTAAATTTCAGGCGAAACTGGCTGTTAATAAAATAAAATACACGTACAAATACATATATTAAAAATAAAATAAGAAAAACTAAATTATAAATCCTGCGCTATCCATATTTTTGGCTTAATATTTTTTTTTTGTGCTGTTTTATTTAATTTTGCTTGTTTACAAATGTTTTGGCAGTTTATGTATCCTACCGTTTCTAAGACGTAACTGTTGAACTCAGCAGTTGACAGCATTTCAGCAACAGTTGAGGTAAACAGTTGCGTCTTAGAAACGCGCCCATTATTTTACACAGTTGAAAGTCACAGCAAGTTTGAATATTTTCACAGGTTCAGAAAACAACGAAAATTCCAAAATTTTGAATTTTATAATATTATTAAATTTCTTAAGATTTCTTATTTTTAGGATATTTTCCAAAATTTCAAAAACTACCGAAATCTGGGAGATTCTAGAAATTTTGGTAAAATGATAATTTTTTGAAATGTACAAAATTATTGAGATTTTAGAAATTTTCATATTTTCCAAAATTTTGAGAATTTTATTTATCCTAAAATCCATCCTAAAATGTAAAAATGTGAAACATCACAAATTGTCGAAAAATTCTTATGTTCATGTACTCGTGTGTAAAAGATAGAAAATTCTTAGAATTCTAAAAGATATTAACATTTTTGAGAAATTCCAAAATTGTTTCACTTTTCTGAACTTTTCCAAAATTTTGTATTGATATAGCAAAGTTTGATTATTTTAAATTTTTTGAAAATTTTGAAAACATCAACGTCCAAAAATTTTTTGAATCTTCTGTTTGATCAATTTTGTAT
>NW_023459157.1:66779-72476 GCF_013731165.1 Rhagoletis pomonella | reverse complement strand
AAAAATAAAAGTTTTCATTAAAGTAAATAAAATTCATTAACTTTGCATATTTCAGTCTTTTCTTTTTAATATTTTATACAAGTAATATTTAACGCTTAAGTTTGAATTTTGGATGAGAATAAAATAAATAAATCATTCATGCAGTTATTAAATATATATATACATTAGGGCGGGTCGAAAATCGAATTTTATCCAAATCCCTTGGTAATAGTTAAAATATATTGTATCTTGAAGTCATCAACAAGCCTGAAAAATATTAGTATTTTATTTTAATTGTAAGAGCCCGCGCATCGACCGCCAATTGACCCACAGCACACTAGTCGAATAAGCCCAATTCTTGTTAAAAATTCTGGGTTCAGCAAAAAGGTTTGGTGCATATTGTTAGATAATGAATCCGTTAACGCAAAAGATAAAGTCAAATATCATTACTCGCAGCCCTTTAGCTTATCGTCAATCTCAAAGTTATCTTTTTTCAATAAGTTTTTAATTGTTCTCTTTATAATTGCACTGGCCTATAATCAAAAGATGTAAAGAACAGCATTAATATTGCTGGCGTGCATTTAGGTCGCTGGTTCTAAATATTCTAATCATTTTTTAATATTAGCTATAGTTTGCGAATTTTTGCAAATTTAGGAACAATTTCGGTAGTTCTAATAGAAAATCCATTATTTTGCATCATCGTGGAAAAATTTTGTTTATGCAAGTGATTATGGGAACACTGAATAGGCACAACTTCTAGAAACACTCATTAGTTTACTTATGTTAAGGCATACAATATAAAAATTGCAAATATAGGAAAATTAAACAAAAAATTGTTCAAAATTTTTTTTATTTAAAATAATTTATTTATAATCTGAACGATTTTCATCATATTATTATCATAAATCAGGAACAGTAAGTCTCGCCTTCAATTTGGTAATTACTACGTACCGATCGAGCAACATTTACCAAAGTTATATCGAAAAACTTAAGTGGATCTCCAGTTTTTTTCTAAAAACAATGTATCTCAAATTGTATAAAAAACGATTAGATAAAAGATCCGGATTACAGAAAAGTGTGCCAGGGAGAGACTTTTTTCATTCGAGCTTAATGCAAAGCACTATCGTTCAATTGGAAAGTCCTCAAAAGGATTTCCCAGGATATGTTAGAGACTTTTTACATAATGCAATTAACTAAAATATTTATGTATATCGAAACACTTATTCCACGTCTCCTACTTTCATATAACGGCAAATTTAGAAACCGCGAAAAATGTGTTGTTCGTTTACTAATAAACCGCACCAATTTTCAAGACGGCATAAATGGACTTAAAATGGGCGTTTCTCACAGTAATTGTATTATGTTAATGTATGCAAATAATTATATGCTTGAAACTACTATTAAGGTATCAAAAGATTCCTAATCTTTGACAATACATGTTTGATTTCATTCACCAGGATCTTGAAAACTGACCAACTCGGCGTGACCAAGTCCATGGTCCTTTTAATATTACATAAACATCCGAAAACATTAAAACGTTTGCAAATAAATATCGTCTCACCTTTTTGTATTTTTCACTTGGTTGCTGAAGTAATGAAGAATTGAAAATTCATGAGGGAAAATTATAGTTTTTTTAAGTTTTATCTTAATATCTTAAAAACTTTAAGACTTATTGAAAAATGATAAATGAACGTGAGGTACTAAATTTAATAACGCTTAATTTAATATACCGTCCTGCTTATAACAATTAACGCATTACATAGATATTACCAGCCGAAGTTTCATTTTCAAAATTCGTACACTTTGGTTCAATTGCGCGGGCTAAAGATAAGAATTAAATTAATCTTTCGTGGCCAATAACAATTGGCTAAGACCTAAGACATCATAATATTACTATTACAAAACGGTCAAATGCCTTTTATTTTCCCCCATACAAAATCGACCCAGCCTAATATACATATATTGTATATACATATATTGTCTATAGGCTTGTTGATTGATAATTGAAATTAATCAAATAATTATATTATTCGTGTAATTAAAAAAGTCAAAAATAATTGAAAATCGAAAATAACAAAATAATCATGTAATTAAAATTAATGAATCAGTTAACAATTTTTAATTAATTATTAAACCTTAAAAATGTGCTAATATTGTATTAAACTGTCGAAGCCAAATAAAACCGGGCATGAATAAATCCTTTTGTACTTCGTATAAGTCTGGTTATTTTCGGTTTCAGTCACGAAATTCTAGTTGTAAACTAGTATTTTTCCTGACTAGTTTGGGGTTTCACTGCAGGGTACTTTACACCAGTCACAAGGAGATGTCCCACCAGTCACAACTTTAAAAAGTTTTTAATATTTCTCTGAAGATTATATCAGTGTTAGGCAAATTTTAATTGTAAGGACAATTAGCAATTAATAACTAAATAATTGTTAATTCCTACCTAACAGTTGGTTAATCGTAATTGTGGGGAATAACAATTAAAAATTAATTAATTGTTAATTGTAGTGGACAAAGCAGTTTAACAATTAATTAATTGTTAATTTTAGTGGTAGCAAATAGTTTTTAATTGTTTCGTGAATTGTATTAAAAATTAACGGTTAAAAATGTCTACTACATAGGTCTGAGAGGCCTGCGTTAAGACATAGAGAATTCTGAATAAGACTGATGAATGGTGAACTTTGCAGGATATTGCTGTCAATCCCATCAAGACAACCCTAGTCTTATTTACGCGGAAAAGAAAATTAGCAAAACCTAGGGTCTTATATAGTTTTATCCAGACCAATCGCCTTGTACTCTGCTGTAGTATAGCGACGCAGAACCATTCCTCAGTGCAGAATAGACCATATATGAAATTTCAGCGAGTTTGTAGTACGGGAACTACTTTTGGCCGCAGCTTATATGGGGACGTCCCACTGTGCGTCGCCGATATCACCTTTGCCAGGCCTCTTGCGACGTTTAATTTAATAAGCAAAATTATACACTAGTGTATCAGGATGGATCAGACGATGGAATGATGACCTGTATGATATTTTCAACGACATGTACATAATGCAGCGAATTAAAATACAGCGAATCCGCTGTCGTTGGAATGGACTCCGACGCTCCAGCTCTGAAAGTATTCAACACGGAACACGCTGGTGGTAGCAGAGGAAGAGGGAGGCACCGCGATGGAAAGACCAAATGAAGAAGGACTTGGCATCACTTGGCATTTCCGATTGGTTTCAGTTGGCACAGAAGAGAAACGACTGACGTGCTTTGTTAAACTCGGGTAAAATCGCTTAGGCGGTTATAGCGCCAAATAAGAATAAGAAGTAAAAGGATGATTCCGTAAGCAGATGTGCATGGGAAAGTTTTATCTTTAATCATTATTTAATCTTTATTTCTGTATTTTTTATTTATAAGTTAATTAATTGTTATTTTTAACTGTTTCATAGAACAATTAAAAAAAGTAATTGCAATCAAATAAATTGAAGTGTGTAATTACAAATTTAATTGCAATTAAAATTTTATTTGCAAATAATTTAATTACAATTAATTTAATCGTAATACACAATTAAAAGTTTAATTGCAATTAATTCAATGTGCAATTAAAAGTTTAATTGCAATTGATTTAATTGCAATTACTTTTTTAACCAATTGACGAGATGATTAAAAAATTAATTGAATTATACCCAACACTGGACTATATACACTAAAGTGGTCCAAAAATGTATGTATAAAAATAAGGTCGCATTTTTAATGCCGCCAGCCCCTAGGATTGTTCTATACCAAAAAAATATACCCCTATTTTTTTATTTTGGAATAAAAAAAATTTAGGGAGTACTCAAAGCGCTCAAAGTTTTCAATGTATTTTATATGGGGAAAAACAACGTTTCGTAGAAATAGTGTAGAACTCTTGAAAATCAATTTTTTTCGATGGGAAAACTTTGTTTATCTTCAGGAGATTCCCGGTAATAATACCCAATTGCTCCTTTAACAATTTTTTTCATGGTAACTATATTTTATAGGTCCTCGAAAATGCAATGCGGGGACCAATAAAAAATCTTTAATCATAAAAAATGGTTAATTAAACAATTGGATATTAATATTTTAAGTCTCCTGAAGAGAACCGCAGTTTAACGATTGAAAAATATTGATTTTCAAGAGTTTTATACCATTTCTACGTAAATTTGTTTTTTTCCCCATACAAAATACATGGAAAACTTTGAGCGCTGTTAGCACTCCCTAAATATTTTTTGATTTCAAAATAAAAAAAAAGGGGTATATTTATTTTCGGTTCAGAACAATCCTAGGGGGCATTAAAATTCCGACTTTATTATTTTGGACCACTCTAATATACACCTTATTTTTAATGAAAACGAAAGCGACTAATTCATATTTTACAACACAAAAACACCGTTCGTGAAGATTAAGGGCTTTGGCTAAAATTCATCTTTGAGTACACAAGGGAAAAAATGGAGTTCTTTTCAGTGATCCACCCGTCAGATTCATTCAAAATAAATAAATAAATGTTAAAAAAATATCTTTCGCTGGTGTGGTGGTGGTGGTGCCTCCGACGACATACACTGAAAATAAAATCTGCGTAAATATAACGAAAACTTGCGTACATTTAACGAAAGTTTTCGTCATTTTGGACCACGAAAGTTTTCGTTGATTTTTCAAAACCGTTTTCGTACATACTACGAAAATTTGAGGCATCAGATCTTAGTGCATTTTACGAACGTACTCGTACTATTTACGAACGAATTTCGTACTACTTACTACAGAATTTCGTACTATTTCTTTATTTTTTACGAAATTTTTGTAAAATGCACAAAATAGTTCGTATATTTACCCTGCAGGGAAACCGCGGACTAGGGAATCAAATTTCTAGTTCCGTACTAGGTCTTTATCGCCAAAAAGGAACTAGGCCGATAGGAACTAGATCCCAACCAGTCCAAAATCGGCGAAAAGTGGTAATTTAAAAAAATATTTTTTTCAGTTTTTTTTCAGAAGAAATCTATATCTAAAGTGACGAATTTAGAAATGGTTCGGAACTATAGAAAAAGGGATGCAGAACGAACTAGATCTTATTTGTCCAATTTAGAACTAGTTCGGAACTATCGAATAAGGGATGCAGCGGGGGCTTGTTTACTTTACAAGTTAACATATGTAGTGGAATGTGCCACTTGACACCAGCAACAATAGCAGCAGCAGCAAATGTACAAACGTGGGAACGAATGCATGTACGTGACTGAATGTGAATACAAATGCAGCGTCAACAATTTAGCTTTAAGAAATTAGAAAATAAGAAATATAATTAAGAGGTAGCATAGGTAGATTAGAATATGAATATTAAAATAAAGCCAGTCTTGATTTGAAAACCGAAAATATCTGGCGCCCACACGGAAATCCACAAATACCCACAGGACATAAAATCCTTTTAGAGGAAAGGGTATAAGCAGCAGCCGGTGATTCAGGAAATACCCACGGGATAATTTTGGAAGCAAGCGGCAGTAATTTATTCAATGTATTTCATTTTAGTGTAAGTCAGTGCATTATATTTAAGAAAACATTGTGAACAAGTAAAACACTGCATCTACAATTAAAATTGCAGTATAAGTTAAGTGAGTTATATAAATTTTTTTTGGATTTAAGGTATCCTAGTGGTGTAGTGAAAAGTGAAAAAAAAACAGTTGTTAACAAAATGACTGAACAAATCGCAGCAACAGT
>NW_023459157.1:0-56779 GCF_013731165.1 Rhagoletis pomonella | reverse complement strand
GCCATGGAAGCCGAAAGACTCTCGAATATTTATGGTGGGCACCAGGATCAACTATATTGAAGTTTTGTTCATCATTCATTCTTCGTACAAAATTTTTACTTTTTATAAAATGCTAAAACTCATTTCGTGCCATAGAGTGGGCTAAACCACAGCGATTTATTTCTTCACGCTAAGTACCAAAACTGTGTTTATTATTTATTGTGAACTTTTACTTGTGGCAGAGAGATTCAAATACATTTAAAATTGTATGATAAATCATGCTGTTCCTAGTAGCTAACCTTTAGATATGTCATTTGCACCACTCTTTTGGGGTTTGTGTAGGGCCACCAAGCTTATTCTTTCCATAATCGTCGGGATTTTTAAAAGAACTTCTTATTAGAGTCCGACCGATTAATCGGCATCGGCATCGGCTAGTATCGGCACAAAATTGAGCATCGGCATCGGCATCGGCCTTTTACCGCCGATTCTTTGGAATTTCTTTTCAAATGTTCAGGTGAAGCGACAGCTATCATTAAAAACATTTTCAGACAGCTTTCAAAAATGATTTTTTTTTTTTTTTGTTGAAGGTGTTTCACGTTTTTTCCATACAAAAGTATGTGCGACAATTTTCTTGGCAAAAAATTGCCAAAAATTAACGGGATTTTATAGCAGCTTGAAACTTGCACTTCATTATACTAGAATGAAATGGTCTACAAAACTGCATACCAAAATTCTGATTAAAAAGGTTGAAATTTTGGTGAAAATAAGCAGAATTTTTCTAATTTTTGTACAAGTTTGAAATCTGAATTTATATGGTGTTTGTTGTATACCAGCTAGACTTTTATAAAAAAAAAATAATAAACATTAAATAAAAAAGACAAAATCGATCAAAATCTCGCAATTCTTTTATTTTGTGGACCACTATTTGTGTGTACATTAGGGTGGTCCAAAAATACACGTGGAAATAGGATTGTTCTATACCGAAAAAAATGTATCTAAATTTTTTTATTCTTAAAAATCAATATTTTTCTATGAGAGAACTCAATTTGTCTGCAGCAGATTCCCAATAATAATACTCAAATTTTTATTTAACCATTTTTTCATCGCAACTTTAGTTTATAGGTCCGGCAAAAACCCTGAAAAATTCAACGGGGGGACCAATAAAAAATCGTTAGTATTAAAAAATGGTTAAATAAACAATTGGGTCTTATTACTGAAAGTCTCCTGAAGAGAACCACAGTTTTCCGATCGAAAAATATTGGTTTTCAAGAATTCTATACCATTTCTACGAAAAGTTGTTTTTTTCCCAAATAAAAATACATGGAAAACTTTGAGCGCTTTGAGCGACCTCTAAATATTTTTTGATTTCAAAATAAAAAAATATGGGTATTCTTTTTTCGATATAGAACAATCCTAGGGGGTGAGAGCAAAAGAGGGTATTTTAGTACAAAACGAAATGAAATTTTATGTTCCTAAATATTTTTTGCTTAGCACCATATAAAAAAGTGTACATAAATGTGATATAAGTACATATATTTTTACACATACATGTGTATGTATGTACATTAGACTGCATCACCAAAAAAAGTTGCGGTTTTTCCGCAGAGATTACAAAATTTATTATATTTTAAGACGTCCACCAAAATATTTCGGAAAAATATTAAGATTTAAGCGAGCTGGACCGATTTGAAAATACCTCCAAAAATTACTTTTTGAAAAAAGTCCCCTCAAATGACAAATTAGATTAAGCTTAAAAAATCTGCATACAAATATTTAAAAATCCTTTCAACGGAATTGTAAGACTGAAATTTTTGATACTGTTTTTTTTACTTTTTTCAAAGATTGGTTTACGAAAAACTTGAATAACTGGGCCAAAAATGTTCTGATTTAGACTTATGGGATCTCAGTAGAAAGGTATTTTCACACTGTGTTTATTTCTGGCCAAAAAAAGTCATTCGTGTCCCATCTTGTTTTTTCGAATACCAACACATCTTAATTCAACTTTGAATGACGTTCGTTCATCCTACCTTTCTCTTCCATCGTTTGAATGGTATCTCACAAGTCTAAATCGGGAGAGTTTAGGCTCAGTTATTCAAGTTTTTCTTATACCAATCTTTGAAAAAAGATAAAAACAGCATCAAAAATCTCATTATCAAGATTCCATTCAAAATTTTTTTTTAATTTTTTAAAAATATTTTTACACAAATTTTTTAAGCTTAAACGTTTTGTCAATTGAGGAGATTTTTTCCAAAAAAATCTTTAAGAAACTATTTTTATTCATAAAAAACTCCATTTTTGGAGGTATTTTCAAATCGGTCCAGCACACTTAAATTTTAATATTTTTCCGAAGTATTTTGGTGGACGTCTTAAAATGTAATAGATTTTATAATTCCAATGGAAAAATAGTACCGATTTTTTTTTTGTATGGGGAGTGATGCAGTCTAATGTGCATACATGTGTATGTAATGTTGCATAACAAGCCAATTAATTCAATTATTTCTTTTCTTTTGTTTTTTTTTTTTACTCCGTCAAATGAACTGATTTTATGAATTAATACATTTATTTGTAATTTTTTATGGAATCGGCATCGGCATGGGTATCGGCCGATTCTTTCCCCATAAGCCGATTAATCGGCATCGGTCCCTAAAAAAAAATTGGAATCGGTCGGACTCTAGAAATGTTGTTTAAAAAAAATTGTTTTCCTGGAATACCGCAGTCACACCCTGTGTTTAATTTTGTTCCAAAATTTTTATTACTGTACTTCTCTACTGTCTATATGGAAATAAAAATGTCAAACCACCATTTTATTTCAAAGAATGTATTTTTGACATTCGTTTCCGTGAAGATCTTACGCATGGCTATGCTCTTATTAAAATTCTTAGCATAAAATTTGTCGACTTTAGTGGCTTCCTGGCGGCATATAATATATTTTATAGGGAAAATTTTCTGTTTAATTCTTTTTAGTGGATAAATTACCTTTACAAAAATTCCAAACACGTTCACATTGCAGATAACGAATTTTTCAATTTTTGCCCACTTAGGCGGCACCGTTCAAAGTGCGACCGCTCAAATCGGTATTGAGTAAAACCAAATGCAAGTTATAGTTTTAGGTGTCAATAACACTACGTTAAGGTTTTTTTCGAGTTTAGCTCAAATAAGGAAGATATCTTTGATTGAATCCTTGCACACAATTTCTTGTTAAATTATGTTAAGTTCTTGAAAAGTGTTCTTGAATTTTGTTTTTTATTAGCTCTGCGCTAGTTGGCGCCGCAGGCCAATTTTATTAAATTGCATTGCACTGAAAATAAACTCTGCGTAAATATAACGAAAACTTGCGTACATTTTACGAAAGTTTTCGTCATTTTGAGCCACGAAAGTTTTCGTTGTTTGTACAAAACCGTTTTCGTACATACTACGAAAATATGAGACATCAGATCTTAGTACATTTTACGAACGTATTCGTACTATTTACGAACGAATTTCGCACTATTTACTAAAGAATTTCATACTATTTCTTTATTTTTTTACGAAATTTTTGTAAAATGCACGAAAATAATTCGTATATTTAACGAAATTATTTTCCTAAAATCTGCGGTTGTTTCGTAGAACTTCCGATTGCTTTCATTCACCTCACTATAAAAAACATAAGACGAATTTAACACAACACTTTTATTTAGTTTTTATTCCTAATTTTAAGCGTTTTTCTTTAACAAGATGTTTTGCAATGTTTTTATGTGGAGGTACTTGGCAGATTCGCAGCTTCTTCGATGTTTGTTTCCTTTCTGGACTATAAATTAAAGGAAAATTATAAGGCGTCTGAAAGGCAAGTTTCAGTGAAAAATCATACATGTACTTACTTAAAATTTCATTAAGTAGTGCGTCTGTTCCTGGCTTGGTCTTCTTGCCGTTGATAGCTAACTGATGAAAATACCTATTTATGAAGTCCCATATTGCAGAGCAAGGCTCAGCGTGGCCGATGTTAAAAACATTGTATGCTTAAAAGCATTTATCCACAGCTTTAACATTTAATTTTATATTATATTTTTATCCAGCAAAAGCTTCTTAAAACTTTTAAAATTATATTATACGTCTCACAGTAGCCAACCAGTAGTTTCGCAATGACACACAGTACATAAAAATATGATTAAATATTAAACTGAATTTAGTATATTGTACGAAAATATTCGTCTGTTGTACGAATTAAAAAAAATTTTTCTGCATTTGTTCTATGTACGAAAGTATTAGATAAATTTGTACGAATACAGAATTGTAGATTTCGTAAATTTTAATACCATACCAAATATTACGAATGCCTTCGTACAATATACAAAATTATTCGTACAGAGATTTCTTCAGTGATTTACGAATGTGTTTCGTAAAATAAACGTAAGATTTCGTAAATATTTACGAAGTTTCGTTTTGATGCGGAAATGTTCCTAGAACATCAAAATTAAAATTTTGCCAAAATGTCGCTTACATATTTTTGGCAGTTAGGGCTTGATATGTATATATGTATATTAGCCTGCACCACCAAAAAAAGTTAAGAGTTTTCCACCGGAATTACAAAATTTATTATATTTAAAGACGTCCACCAAAATATTAAGATTCACATGAGCTGGACCTGAAAATACCTCCAAAAATGGCAAAAATAGTTTCTGAAAGAACTTAAAAAAAAAACGCCTTCTAGTGATGTATAAAGAACCTTTTTTCGAAGGACTTCGAATAATTACTAATAATTTATTTCAGCTTCATTCGATTATGTTTATTTGTAGAAAAATTCTTGTAAACATTGTTGGATGTTTTATGAAAATAAATGATATGTGCTTGCAACTCTGTGTGCTTTTGTAAATTTTTATTTTGATTGTTGATGCATATCGATTATATTATTGGCCAAAAACGTACAGATTACCAATTTAGCGGCACATTTTCACGACTCACGTCCTATTCTGGTCTAAATAAAACGATAAAGCGTTTTTAGTTCCATTTGATCATGCGTTTTCACTTATTTAAAAACAAATGCCATTCAATGTCAAATCAGCCTTTAGTGTTTGGGGGTTTTTGAGGCTGCTGATTTCGAATATGATGTAAGATTTTCGAAATTAAAAATGGCGGATCCAATACGGCGACTAAATTTTATACTTATATTTCAAAAAATTTGTTTAATTGTTTCTATATATTTTTTTCTAATCTAAGCTGCTTTAAATAAAAATAAATCCTTTAAATTAAGCTTATATTTGTATTTATATGAAAGGACATTAGCACAACAAGTATATTACTAAAAATTAGGCTGGATATAAAGTTGAAAAAGTAACGTAACGTACAAGTTTAAACAAAAAATGCAAGAATGCATTTTCACCTACGCACTTGCATATCATTCTTGCTATTTCCTTTGTGAATTTTATTTATTTATAAAATTAAAGAAGCAAATGTGCCCTTGCTCCATTCGTCACACTTTCTTGGGACGGACAGTATTTATAAACCACTTCAAAGGTAAACAAAGTAAAATTTATATACTTTATTGTATAAAACAAGATTAACATACGCGCTCCGTCGATAAAGTTATGAAGAACATAATTATTGGAACATTTGGAGCCGCATTTGTTCTTGTGTCTACTCTCCGGTAGACTTTTACTTCTTGGCGGTTTGGCCGATCTTAGCCTTGGCAGTACCACGCACCTTCTTCATTCGGTTGCGGCGTTCCTTACGCTGTTTGCGGGTCTGTTTCTTCTGTTCGAAGAGACCATGACGCGCCAGACGGTATTTAGATTCGAATTTCTTGGCGTAGTCCAAGGTATCGTAGATAAGCACGAAACCAGTTGAGCGGCCACCACCGAAATTGGTGCGGAAACCGAAAACGAAGCGCACATCTGGTGTCACTTTGTACATAGCGGCGAGTTTTTCACGGATGTCTTTTTTGTTGACTGAAGATAAACCTGGATGCAGCACATCCCAAACCATTTGTTTGCGGGCGAGCAGGCGGTTGGTCATGAACTTGCGGGTGCGAATAGTGGCGGTTGTACCGGACATTTTGCAGCTGTTAAAACACTTAAAAAGTATTCAAACACGTCTTTAGCACAGGCACGACTTTTTGAGAGTGTTTTGTCTTGTGTAGTTGTTATATTCTTCGAATGTGCTTCCTTTAATAATATTTCGCAGCAAAATGTTTAAAACAGCAGATTTTTATATTCTTGTTGACTGCTGCTTTTCAAACATCGAAAAGCATGGCAAAACACACGTGGAAGTTTTCTAATAAAAAGCCCATTATTCAAAAAATGCTAAAAAGTGCAACATGATTCTTAGCCTACAAACTCTAAAATGAACATTTTTATTGCCCACAAAGCTTGAAGACCGACAAATGAAACCAATTTTTTATAGCTCTACTCAAGTGTGGTATTATTATCCAAATTAGAGTCCATTTTGAAAATGAGTTTTATTTTATTTAGCAAGCAACATATACAGTATCGGTCATATCTATAGCACGCCATTTCGAAGTTATATTGTGCACCCAGAAAAACAGTGCGTTAAACCGCCGTAGAAGTAACATTTTTAGTTTACAAAAGTCGTCCAACGTTACAAAATGTTAATTTTGATATTATGTCAATGTTATTTTTATTTTCTGGAGTGATAAGTTGGAAATGTAAAATCAACAAATAATATAGAAAAAAACACTAAAAATGTAAAAAAAAACAATATTAAAATAACGTAGTATTGACATTTTTTAATGTAATATTAAAATGAAAAATAATGTTAATTTCACCTCTTTTAATGTTAATATGAAATGATATTAATATAGAATTTATAAATAAAAATTGTAAATAAACACACAGAAATTTAGTTTGAACTTATTATTTATTTATTATTACTTATATTTATGACAGAATTTGCATTTTGAATGCATTATTTGAAACACAATTAGGCGATTCACAAGACGTGTTAAGCATCGAAAAATTTTAAGCTTAAATGATGTATGTAAAATAACGTTTAATATGGTTTTAGAGGGAGCTAATTGTATATTTTATATAAGAAAAATTTCGGCGTAATCCTCTAAAACAATTTTAATCATTATTTTACATAAAAAAATTTAAGCGTACGGTTTTACGATGCCTAACAATTCTTGTGAATCCCCTAATTATAAACTAACACGTCTTGTGAATCCCCTAATTATAAACTAATATACCTTATTTCTAATTACTGAAGTTCCATCAGGTAAAAAATATAAATGAACGGGTGGGCCTGTGCAAACTTCAATTTTATTTATTTCTAATAATTCATGCTTAGCACCCACAGCATAAGACTGATAGTGTTGAGAAAAATTAATTACGTTGTATTCATTAACAATAAAGTAAACATGTGTATTTTGGCTTATTAGTATCCCAGTAGATAATTTCAGGAGTTAAAAGCCCTTCCGAAAGGCCTTCCTGAGAATCAAGAGGCCTTCTACTCTACATTCCTTCCTCCTTTCTTTTTTGTATGGAATGGCACAAATTGAAGGGCTTCCTCTTTCGCTACCCATAGAAGGCCTTCCAAGAAGGGCTTTAATAGGACGTACTTCAGAAGGCCTCTTGGAGGAGTTCTTTAAAGTTGCTTCTTTAATTTATAAAAATCATACATCTTTGAAGTATTTTCTTAAGGTTTATATCAAATATGTGTTATTGTAACTTAAAATTTTTATTGGAATTCATTTGTAATGTTAAATAATATAAATTTATGCATTCGCGTGAGTTGTAAATGGATAACCCCTTCTAGAAGGCATGCAAGGAAGTACTTTTTCAGCCCTTCTTGGGTAGGCCTCTTAGGATGGCTTCACTTAAGAAGGCCTACCTAAATTATCTTCTGGGATATTTTGAATTTCGTATACATTTATGAGCTTTCTATTTACTGCTTTAGTTACAGAATAGCCCTTATTGTAAATACTGCCTTTATAAGTAACACGGTTTATTATTGAACTATTAGTAAAATTAGATTTAAATTCTTCGATATTTTTTAAAGAATTAAAGTAATCGGAACATTCAATATTAAATAAGTTAGTTTTTTCATATTCGATTAGTTTTGGCTGACCGTCATGGTGTTGTTTAAGAAAAGCACTAAATTTTAATGAAGCTTTTATACTCAAAGTATATGATATATTTTTACGCGATGTTATATTTCTGGCATACATTTTTGCTTCCCTATGCTTAGATTCATATCTATAGCTCCATAAATACTTAAGAGAACCTGATTTTTTAATTATGGAAACGTAATGGGTCAAAAAGTGAAACTTTGGCTTAAGTAGTTTTTTTTAAATAATTTTATATAATCTTCATTGTGCTTTTAAATCAAATATTTCAGTTCATGAAGTAATTTATCATCAAAACTGCTCACCAACAAAATGTCTACTATTTTTAAAAGCGTTATGAAGAAGAGTCAAACTTCGTTTTGTCTCGGGACAAGGTCACCTATGATTAGCGGGTGAAAATGAATGAATGCCATCATTTCGCGAGCTGACATTTTTATTTTATTGTTTGTAATTTGGAGGAAGTCTAAAAGAGGAGATAAATTACCGATTTCGCTTTCCCCATAGTTAAACATTTGTTTTCGGAAATAAGGTATTTTAAGATTTCACATATATCATATCTGCAAACACCCTCATACAAATCATGAACAATATCTGCAGAAAAATTATTTGTAACATGAAACGTCGCTAATTCATTAAATAATCAGTTTGCTTTGCATCTAATGCAGTAATGAAGGAACTAAATTTTAGTAAATACTTATCGAAACTTGTATAAAACTCTTTTAAGGTTTTTATATCGGTGCCAATAACGATGAGATATGGTTGTATCGTTGTGTTTCGCTCTAGTAAATTCTTCATGCGCTCTTCTTTTACTCGTTGCAAATCATTACCTGATTTTATGTCAACAATGCTGCTCAAAATCGCATGACCTATGGTTACTTTTTACAACGCTTTTTTTAATAATAGTTTTCCCATCAACTTTTGTAATATTTCGAGATGTCGGCTTTAAGACAGTATTCAGCAGCATTATTAATATGCAACCACTTGAAGCTAAAAAGAAACAAAATAAGAATTTGCAATTTCTAATCACATATTTTACTACTTACTTTCATCCAAAGATGGGTCAAGTGATCGAAATAGTTCTCCATAGTGCTTGTCTTTAATATTGTCTTTGTAAAGTTGAGTGAGTTTTTATTTCAGTGAAGCCCATTTGTTCATCAAATTGTATTTTGTGGCTGGGAACATTAGGTCGTAGTCGTATTCAATCGACATATACCGCGTACAAAAGAAAAATTAAACATAGAAATTTTAATGCAGTTTTGTGTAAAGCAAACATATTTCATTCCGAAGGCTTGTTTGTAAAAGGGCCATCTGTCTAAAATAGCACTTAAACTGTTTGAAACTTGATTATCACTACGACGGTACTCGTAAGTGGATATCCACATATCCATTGAATCATTTTCATCGCCACTCATAAATCTCATTTTATTTTGTTTAGAAAGTATGTCTGGGTGCCAGTCTCTGTGTGGTTTGCGTGCATCTTTTCTTGATATATAGTATATGTCTTTATTTTCCGTAGGAAAAATTCCTGTGATTTCTTGAGCTATTTGTTTCATTTCATGTGGCCGTGGTATATAATATTTGTTTGTTTCGGTAATTAAATTTCGCAACTTTTTCCTATCTTCGTGGCAAAAAGATTTTTTCTCGGCGTACACGGCCAACATTGAATTTCCGAAACTTGATGTTTTAAGTATATCCATGACATTCTGTAAAGCGACGTTTTTTTCCAAACACAAAAATATGCATATGATTTTTTTTTTTTTAAACGCATACCAGTACACTTGGTGATGACGACAGCGATATAGATGCACTAGGGTTGAATTCCTGGGAATTGATCCAGCTCAGTGTGTTAGATTTGGCGGTAATCATATACCTTGTTTATACCGACACATAAAGCGCTTTGATCCAGTTCGCTGTGATTCAAAACGGGGGTATAAACCCACTTTCAACTTCTTCTTCTTCTTATTTGGCGCTGTAACCGCCTAAGCGATTTTGGCCGAGTCCAAAACAGCACGCCAGTCATTTCTCTTCTGTGCTAACTGACGCCAATTGAAAATGCCAAGTAAAGCCAAGTCCTTCTCCACCTGGTCTTTCCAACGCAGAGGAGGCCTTCCTGTTCCTCTGTTCCCAGCATCGCGGCCCGCGTTGAATATTTTCAGAGCAGGAGCGTTTCTGTCCATCCGAACGACATGGCCAAGCCAGCGGAGCCGCTGAATTTTAATTCGCTGCACTATGTCTATATCGTTGTAAAGCTCATACAGCTCATCGTTAAATCGTCTGCGATATTCGCCATCACCAACGCGTAAAGGTCCGTAAATCTTTCGCAGAATCTTTCTCTCGAAAACTCCAAGAGCCGCCTCATCAGATGCTTTTATTGTCCATGCTTCCGCGCCATACACCAGCACAGGCATGATGAGTGACTTATAGAGTGTGATCTTTGTACGACGAGAGAGGACTTTACTTCTCAATTGCCTACTCAGCCCAAAGTAGCACTTGTTGGCAAGAGTGATTCTCCGTTGGATTTCAAGGCTGACATTATTATTGGTGTTAATGCTGGTTCCCAAATAAACGAAGTCGTCTACTTTTTCAAACTTGTAACTGTCAACAGTGACGTGGGTGCCAAGACGCGTATGCTCTGACTGTTTGTGTGCTGACAGGAGATACTTCGTTTTGTCCTCGTTCACCACCAGACCCATTCGCTTTGCTTCTCTATCCAATCCCGAGAAGGCAGAACAGACGTAGACCCACTTTCAACACGCTCAGAAATTTAAAAGTGTATTGACTCGAATTTGTTTTCAAATCGCTTTTTTATTTCTCACATAGGTTAGAAAACAGGTATAAACACATCATTGATTTGACGCGAA
Source organism: Rhagoletis pomonella (assembly GCF_013731165.1). Classification (NCBI taxonomy): domain Eukaryota; kingdom Metazoa; phylum Arthropoda; class Insecta; order Diptera; family Tephritidae; genus Rhagoletis; species Rhagoletis pomonella. The sequence continues at coordinate 45,883 of NW_023459157.1, read as the reverse complement.
GTGAAAAATTGCCAGTTTTCTTTATTCTTTATTTTAAATTTGAATCATTATTACAATAAATTTAAATTCTTGTTCGCTTCCATTTCGGTCTACCACGCAAGTTAATTATTAAAGAAATATCGAATAAAAATAACAAGTTTAGTTTACTTTTGAATACGGTTTCAATGAGTTCGCTAAAATGACACCGGTATAAACGCTTGAAAGAAATATGTGTTGAATGAAATCGATTTTTTGTTAATGCGATTTTTCGTAGGTATAAACAAGGTAATAGTTTGTGACTTCTCTTGCAACTGGAAACGTTTTGATAGTATACGTACATATCGATTAAAATATTTTATATACGTAAACATAAAGTATATTACATTTTTTGATTTCCACAAAAATATTTTTTCACGTAACTCAGCCCTTAAGCCAATGTTTGCTTGGCCCGGAAAAACTTCTTTGAGATCATCCTCATTTATATACTTCAGTCTTTCGTATGTGAAGCCGAAATCTATATACAGCAAATGTGTACCTAAAACTCGCCTAGCTTAGAGAAATGCGGAATACTTACCAATAAATGTCTTCAAAGTATTTTCCAAGGTAAACATTTCGCGCAGCTCTTTCAGCTTTGATTCGCCATCGCATATTTGCTCTTCCGCGGTTTCGATCTCTTCAAAATTGGCCACTGCGTCACTGGACTGGGGACAATATATTATATAGGCGCAATCCTCTTGTACCAATTGGAAAATTGGTTCCGACGATGGTAGGGCGTCGATTGTTTCGCCCAGTACAAATATATTTTCCATCTCCACTTCTTTTTTTATATTTTTGCTAAAAACTTCGGAATTCGTGTACAAATGTACGTCGATTTAAATTATGCGTCTATTAGAGAGAAGTTAACATTTTTTAATGTTAAAACAACATCACCTACTGTAAAACTAACAACAAAAATGCTATTTTCCCCAGTATAACTTTTAATGTAGTTTTAACGTTAAAAAATGATATTGTAATGTAAAACATTACATTACACTGGTCTACAAATTTCAACTTTTTTTCTGCGAATAAGACGGGACCTGGTGTTTCTGAACGGATTTTTCGTGCTGAACACGAATCCGGGGTCAAAAATGTCCCATCACGTCACGTTTTCGAGAAAAAAGGGGTTGAAACCCCTAAAAACAGCGTTTTTGGCCATTTTCGAAAAATTATAGAGCTGAACCCTGACGTGGTACAAATTTTGCATATATCAGAAATTAAAGGATAAACCGTGCCCTTTCGAATGAGCCCTATGCCGAATTGATCGCGTGCACCCTTAAAGCAGGGGGTGTATTTGTGTTTAGGGGTGCAGGAAAAATTGATCACAGAAAGAATTTAATCTTAAACGATCATAGAAAATTAATAATGCCAAGGTTTTAACTATATTAAAAGTCGCTGATTACGAATCTGCAGTTAGATTTTAAAAATTTAAGATGACGGGTCGAATATGGTGGATATAAAAATTGGACTCCTAGACACAAATACACCCCCTGATCTAAGGGTGCATGCGATTAATTCGGCATAGGGCTCATTCGAAAGGGCACGATTTAGCCTTTAATTTCTGACATATACAAAGTTTGTAGCACGTCAGGGTTCAGCTCTACAATTTTTCAAAAATGGCCAAAAACGCTGTTTTTAGGGGTTTCAACCCCTTTTTTCTCGAAAACGTGACGTGATGGGAAGTTTTGGACCCCAGATACGTGTTCAGCACGAAAAATCCGTTCGGAAACACCAGGTCCCGTCTTATTCGCAAAACCCTTGTAGACCAGTGTTATCAATTTGATATTTTTCATGTAAATTTAACGTGAAACTCGTTAATTTACTATTTTCCCTCCATATATTGATAATTTTTGATTTACATTGGAAATAACATGGCAAAATGTTAATTTTGCATGGCCACTTCTGAGTGTGTGCCACTTATGTTTATTTATTTATTTTTAAGAATTTTCAATTAAAATATAGTTTTCAGACAAACCCCATACAACAATTAAGTTTAACAATTTGTAGAAAACTACAAAAAAGTGCAACAAATTTTCTCCTAAATTTCAAATCTTTTCTCGGAAGTGTTAGATTTTTTTTTGAGTACACAGTTGTTTAGCCCCTTCAATTTTAGTCTGATAATGTGCAAGTTTCAAGTGGCAAAAAGTTAGCGTTGATTTTTTAGAATTTTTTTCGCCAAATAATTTGAGTTTATTCATTATATGGAAGCCAATGCGACAAAAAGAAAACACTAAAAAATTGACGGTAATTCGTAGCCACTTGAAATTTGCACATTATCAGACTAAAATTGAAGGGGCTAGAAAACTGTATACTCAAAAAAATTCTGACACTTCCGAGAAAAAAGTTTGAAAGTTAACTGAAAAATTGGGCTTTGTCTGAGAATGAACTATATTTTAATTGTAAATTCTTAGAAATAAATAAAAAAACATAAGTGGCGCACAATATGACTTTGAAGTGGCGTGCTATAGATATGACCGATACTGTATGTAAGTTACCTTCGTTATTCATTTCCATTTTCTTTTTTAAGTACCTTTCTCACTCGAAGACCTATGCCATTTCGAACTACAAGAATACTTACTACGAAATAAATAAATATGTAAACTTTTAGTTGAAATGTCAACTTTAACAGCTGATATCTCAACGGGAAAACTCTTTAAGAAAATAATGAGTATGTACTTTTTTATTCTGGATAATTATTTTACTGACCTGGCAAATCCACTATAGACCAGGTAAAAATCGATTTATCGATACTTTTAAAAATGACTTTTGGCCAGCAAATTGTAGCTGCCAGACCATACTGCATGGGTAAAAGGCAGCCACATTACTTTTTCTGAAATGTCCCTTTTGATTTTTAACTACTAGAATAAAACTCTTTATAGGTTAATCACTGGTTTAATGGTCTAATAATTTATAAAACGATGACTAAAGTTGATTATAGCGTTTTTAATGTTATTCCTAACATTCGCATTCCAAAAATTCGCATTCGCGAATGTTAAAAATTTGACTTTCGAAACATCTCTAGTAGCAATGTCCTTTGCATATTTCAATGTCAAAAGCATTTGCTGCTTTCAGACATACATACATATATGTATGTATGCATGTATGTCAGAGCACTTTTAAAACAAGGGTTTGAACTATTTGCGGTAAAGTATACGCACAGTTGCATGTATGTGTGTATGCAAATACATACATGTACGTACATATTTCTATAAACATGTAAATTTTCTTAAACGAAATGGTTTTTCATTTCATCCCCTGCTACTTTTGTTAGATTAGGTTGACTATATTAAATAAGAGAAAGGCGAAGTAATACATTGAGGGAGGAACCTTTGTTCCGTGTTTCTAACTTTTCAAGTACGCATCGATACGACGGCGCACTATGGTCAAAATGGTTTTTTTTTGTTAAAACCTCAATAAACGAGAATGAATAGAAAAGCTAAAAATTTTTTTACAAGCTTTTATTATGTTTCACCTGTGTGTAATCATATCTTACAATAAATTTTTAACCAACTTCGCGATGAGCTTTAAACTTAGGTGAGACACAATGCAATGGGAAAGATATTACCCCGCTAGGTGGCGCGGATGCCGAGATATTTGAAAACCCCGTGTTTAATGCCCGATATAGTTCATATTTGGAGTGTATATTACCTGCATGAAAAGGAATAAGTACACACAAAATTTTACCGATAATTGGGGCAGGAGTCGTGATATTTGGAAAACCCCTATTTATGGTCCGATTTATTTCATATTTAGAACGTATTATAAATTACTTACATGGAAAGAAATAACTTCACAAAACCATTTTGCCGTTGGTTGGGTTGATTTTTATATTAACCGCTAAAAAAGCGTGTCTTTTAAAAAAAATGTTTTTAAATTACTTGTTTTGTAAATGTAGTTTGAGTTATGTCGATTAAAGGAGAATTAGAACGAATGTCAACCTTCCTTATTGTAAGGATTGAAATAAGGGGCGAATTTGAGCATGTTCAAAATATCGATGACCATTTGCTTTTCTTTTTGCTGTAGCTCAAAGGCAAATTATGATATCGATATATTTTTTTTTAATTGTAGTAAATTGAATGCAGAACGGTAAAATGTATTAGGATACCATCAACCCCGTCGAAATAAGGGCTGAGTATTTAAGTATCGGCCCTCGCGCCACCTACCAGCAAAATTTGTTGTGGAGTTATTTCCTTCCTTTAAGATATACATTTTCCAAATGTGAAGCAAATCGGACTATAAAACGGGGTTTTAAATTATCCTACCTACGTCGCACTATGGGAGATTGGGGTAAATTTTGGGACAAAAAGGAAAATCTGTTTGTCCAAGGCGGACAGCGAAATGAGTATCGTGAGTCATGATTCATCACATTATATAGCTGATGTAATGCATAATACGAGAAACTATACACATATCAATATGTTGACATTTTGACCTTTAAATTTAGGGTAAAACGTAGATCTCTTCATAAAAATTAGAAACTTTTAAATTTTGCCTCTTTCTGCAGGTTATTATCAATTTCATAATAAAAACTTTTTGAAGTGCTTCCTACACGGAATTCGATACTCGAATAAAAAGTTTGGGTTACCTCGTTTTCATTGAAAACAAATTGCATACAAAATTGAGTAGATATTGTTTTTTCTTTGGTTTCAGAATTAGGTAGGTGAATATCAATTTTTCGGTAAACTTAATACGTACCTTTGCAGATTAATAATAAACGAATCAGATTTTCTCATCAAAAGTTTTGCTAAACCCATTCATAAATGAGGGAAAATAACTCAAATTCGAATATAGAGCGATTTCTCGTGATTTTCGCTATTTTCCGATGTAAGCACTGCCCTGGATAGGTAAACTGAACGTATTCTGATATGTTAAAAAAATGCGTATCCTTGGTCAAAAATTTGGTTAAAATAGTTTTAGCCGAAAAACACGCTTAAGTTCCAGATGATACTAATCATTGTAATGAATTGAGTTCTGGAATTTAAGGAATGTAACATGACTATTTGTTATATACTTGCATGCATTATACAAATCATTAGTCTCGTAACGGACACTTTCGGAATATTCTGTACTCTTGTACCATCTCCTTCATAGAAACATATTGATCATGGTTGCCTTTTAATTCGTTTGAGTTATTTTGCATGAAATCGCTATGGAAGCTTCAAAACAAATAACATGATCAAAAACCAAAGGTGGAAGACACCGAAAAAGAAAAGGAATAAATGTAATGTAATGTAATGTGGAACGATTTTCCGTCATCCATTGTCAAATTTGGTTTGGAGACAAACCGGTTTCGGCGTTGTGCCATCTTCAGTGTCATTTTTCGTTCTCACGAACCAAATTTGACAAGGGATGACGGAAAATCGTTCCACATTGCATCACACTCCTACCCTGTCGGAAACACCAACAACGAAAATGAGAATAAATGTAAGTAATGGCAGAAAACGAGAATTCATTGAAAAGGCCTCTCCTAAAATTAAAAAAAGGAGCTGAAGAATTTGCGCTCAGTGTTAACTATGACGTGTCTTTACTGAAGTTGGCTTTAAAAATTGAGAAAAAGAAGCAAAATCCATCCTATTTACGTTTAAGAGTAAACAACAGTTTAATCGGGGTGCATGAATAGCATTTTGCGTTGAAACCTACAAAGTGTTTTATCAGCTATATCCCTGAAACAGAATGATTTCATCTACCCACACGGTTGTCAAATAACCCGAAAATTTCCATTGCCAAATGCATTTTACTTTGAAGAAGCGAGCGAGTCCTGACACAAGTTGTATCGAAAAAATATGAAACAACATGCGCGGTAGAATATCAGAAATTCGAGGTTTATTTATGTTTGTAAAATTTAAATAAAAAATAAAAGTAATTTTGTGGAAGCAAACAATATATTTATTCACCTTATTATTGTTATTTTTTAATATAACCTATTACTACTAATAATTTTTATAACTACTTGCAGGAAAAAGGTTGCCGAAGTTTGAGCACAAAGTAAGTACATAAGCAGTATACAATTTCTTGATATTAGACTAAAAAAAAATTAGAAAATCCCTATCCATTTAGCACCTGTTTTTTCCGTGAATTAAGGATCCGCATTTTTTAATATACTAGAATACGCGCTCAGTTTACGTCTCTGGGTTAAAAAAAATTGATAGCCCTGTGCCTGTATCGGAAAATAGCGAAAATCACGAGAAATCACTACATATTTATTCGACTTTCAGCGCTTCTCTCTCATTAACGAAGGGGTTTAGCAAAACTTTTGATGAGAAATTCGGATTATTTGATTATTAATATCAAATGGTACGTATTTAGTTTATTGAAGAATCGGTATTCACCTACTTAATTCAAGGAAATGCAATATCTACTCAATTTGGTATGCGTTTTTTTTTCAATGAAAAAACAAGTAAGCTAAACTTTTTATGCGAGTATCAGATTCCTTGTACGAAGCACTACAAAAGGCTTTTATTATCAAATTGAAAAGTGACCTGCAAAAAGGAGCAAAATGTGTTTCTAACAAAAAAAAAAAAATAAATTGGGCCCATAGTGCGCCGTAGATGTAAGCATGTAGTGCAATGTGGTTGTTTTATGTTTGGACCAGGGTTGTTGCGAATATTCGCATTGTCAACCGCGGAGCTTCCGCATTAATTTTAACATTCACATTCGCAAAAATCAATGCGGAGCTTTTGCGAATGCGAATATTTTGCAAGTGGACCGATAAAAAGTATATATGACAAAAAAATACATATTGGAGCCAATATTTTTGCCTGTGGTCGTAGGAGTATTTGTGTAACAAAACTGGTCAAATATTATATTTATCAACTTTGATAAAAATGGGCAGTCATAAAAGTTCCCACTTCTACTTGACCTTTGACGTACGTCAAAGAGAACATAGACTTTTTAATAATATTTTTTTTCTGTGCTTTAAATAAATACCTGCTTTGGCTTCTTTATTTATAACGATTTTTTTGGACCAATCTTAAAAAAACTACTAGACACAAAAGAAGAAAGTGTGCACTGTAATTCTTAACAAAATTTTCGTGATTTGCTTTTGATGTTATAGTCGGCATACACGGTGCGTCTGACTCCCCTGCAAAAAATGGGACTAATCCGGGATGACTCCGGGAGCAATCGCAAAGGAACATGCGACTAATACCACTTTTTATCTCTTTATATGGAATCGTACCCGATTGAGAGTAATCTTGGAATACTCTCTTTAGAAATTAGTCGTACAATTTTTTGCAGGGTCGTGAGTCGGTTTGGATGTGTTTGTGAAAATAAATATGTGTTAGTTATACTAACATGACTCCCGGCATGACTCTGAATGATCCCTGCAAAAAATTGTGCGTCTAATCTCTAAAGAGAGTATTCCGAGATTACTCTCAATCGGGTACGATTGGGCATTAATCAGTCGCAATTAGTCTCATACGGGTAATAATGGAGGTCAATTAGTCTCGACTCATCCCTTATGGGTATAATTGGAGATCATTTAGTCCCCAACTCATCTCTAACGGGTACTATTAACGATTTAATGATATGTACGCACTTAGTCAATGAAATTGCATGTGCGGCGTTGGCACACAGAGAGAGTATTCGTCTAACCAAACTGGGCAACCGGGTTCGAATCTCAGCTGGCGCAAATTTTTATTTTTATTTTTTAAAAGTGACTAGTCGCTTTTATACCCTTTCGGGTATAAAGGTGAACAATTAGTCTTTTCATAGGACATGCTCGAACAAAAGCGAACAGTTCATTCCATATAAAGAGATCAAAAGTGGTATTAGTCGCATGTTCCTTTGCGATTGCTCCCGGAGTCATCCCGGATTAGTCCCATTTTTTGCAGGGATTCAACTGTGTGTAGTCGAAGACGCGTCAACACGTACACAAATGACTCGTGAGTCAGACGTACCGCGTATGCCACCTATTACATTTATTCGTTTGAATAACTTCAAATGGGGCTCTTTGGGGGATTGGTTTTTAGCAAAAATTTAAAAAAAACAGTAGTTTTGTTTACTTCTTGGATAATATTTTTGTCATAGGGATATACATTGCATCCTTGGCTAAAAACTTCTGTGGTAAAACTGCCCCTTTTTTGCTATTTAAAGTATGTGATTAAGCTCCTTCAATAGGGATTTCAAGTAGAAATGATCAAATAATTAAAACGCTATAGGTCTGACCTTTAATTTGATAAAAATTACTTAACTATCTGTTATTCAAATGCTTATAAAAACAAGTAAGAAAGTTTAAGTTCGGGCGGAGCCGAACATTAAATACCCGGCGCAAGTATTAAATACATGTTTTTTCACTTTTCCGAAACCTACCACTACATGGTAAGCAGGGTTGTATCAATTTTGAGTAAATTAGCGTCCTTAAATTTCGAAATATTGAAGTTTCGAGCATTTCTAAAATTACCGTTATATGAAAAGCCGTAATTTTAGTCCGATTTCAATAATTTTGAACGTTTTGCTTTTATGTGGCAAGCACAATAGCAATACCGAGTTAGCTACAAATTGGTAGAACGGGTACCGAGATACATGTATGTGATTATAAGTTGGCGGTGCCAAGCCCATTTTCCAAAATTTTATCATAAACATATTTCTTGGTAAAGAATTGTTGCAAGCGTCAATTTTGAATAAATTAGCTCTAATATTTACTGATTTATCGAAGATTTCGTATTTCTCTAAATTACCCTTATATGGAATGTGGACGTGGTTATTGTCCGATTTTAAAAATTTTCGGCGATTTGGTATGCTGTACCAAGGCCAACAACTGTGCCAAGTTTGGAAGAAATCAGTGTGCCAAGATATACACATGTAACCATAAGTGGGCGTGGCTATGCCCATTTTCCAAATATTTATCATATTCTAATTTGTCATCTGAAAATTATTGTAATTATCAATTTTGAGTGAATTATCTTCAGTAGTTACTAAAATATCGCAGTTTTCGTATTTCTGAAAATTACCGTTATATGGGAGGTAGGCGTGGTTATTGTCCGATTTTGCCCATTTTCAATACCGTTCATCCTACGCCCGAAAGAAGTACACGTACCAATTTTCGTTAAGATATCTTAATTTTTTTCTCGAGTTATCGTGTGCACAGACGGACGGACAGACAGTCACCGCTTAATCGATTTCTCTTTTCATCCTGGTCATTTATGTATACATTTGTCTATATCTATCTCGATTCGTTTTGCTTGTTACAAACAACCGTTATGTGAACAAAGTTATAATACCCTTGTGCAAAAGTGCGCTCGGGTATAAAAACGGAGTGCTTTAAAAAAAAATAACAATATTCTGATCCGATTCGGCTGGCAGCCACGACTTTGAAAACAGAATTTTGTTCAAAAATAATAATCTGTTTTCCATATCCACCTATTTAGCTCGCTATAAGCACAGGGTATTAAAAATGAATTACAAAAACTAAAATCGAAAAGTGCTGATAAAGTTACAGGTTCTCCAAATTCTGAAACCACATGACATATGTATCTGGTTTGGCTTGTAAGCGCTGTTTAAACAACGATCTCGCCATTATGCTAGATTCTAATTGTTTTTCAAAAATACTTGACATCCGCATTCTCATTCGCATCCGCGGATGTTAGCTGTTAGATATTCGTATCCGCGGATGTCTAAAATTCCACATCCGCAACATCCCTAGTTTGGACCTGCGCATATTAGTGACGCCAAATTGTGATTATTCGGCCAGTTCACTCTGTCCCTTTTTCGCACAAATCGGCATATTTAAAAGAGCTTTTGTTAAAGTCTAAAGTATATAAGTTCGTATTACACAATGACATACTCCAAATCACAATCGCTCACAATACATATGTACATGTGTAATTGTACATACATACATATATAGTGGTAACGATATCATATGCAACTAAAAGGGTATATGTATTTGAAACGGTGGCAAGGGCTATTTTTGAATAGGATTTCGTTACTTTTGAAATATTTTAATCACTAAATGCTTACGAGTATTGGCTAATATTTCAAAACAAAACATATACATACAACAACAAAAAAGGGTACAAATCAGCGCTGCCGTTTTCACTCCCATCGGAGTGTTTCACTCCTTTTTTAAGCCGAACACTACGTCACTCCCCCTCTTGCATAAACACTCCGATTTTGAGATTATCAGAATTAAATATTTATTAAATGAATATGAATGACCATATACTACGTTTGTACCTAACCTATTTGCAAAAAAAAAAATAATAATAATAACTCGCAAATACCTAAATCACTGTTTATACAATGGTGAAAAAATTTTATCCAACGGATTATAAAAAGGCTATAATACGGCCATGCAAAAGGATAACAAACCTTCTTCAATGTAGAAAAATTTTGCTCATACTTTGTATGGAGAAAAATGCGTAGAATCGTCTGCAAAAAATATTAAAAATCAACGCAAATCCTTAGTCAGTAAAAATTTCCATATTAATGATAATAATAGATTGGCGCTTACACATATGCTAGTGTTTGGCCGAGCTTTTCCTCCGATTTGTGGCGTGCGCTTTGATATTGCACACAAAGGGGAGGGGAATTACAGTTTTACGTCGACTCCGGACGGCGATTGGGGTTTTATGAGTAGCTGTTTTTCATGGCGGAAATACAATCAGAAGTTTGCCATTGCCTGCTATTAAAAAAAAAAAAAAACTTTTTTCTATTCCTATATTTTTGGTGAAGTTGCTTTGACCCAGGAACTGCGGAGTGGTAGCGCGCATTGCTAACTACTTCACCACAGCGGCCGCACATAACACATTATTATACTACGACTAAATGGGCTATATAAAGCTTAAAGTTTTGATGAAAATTCGTTGCACTTTCCTTAATTTTTGTATAACGTTTGAAGCTTTGATTTAAGTACATATATGGGCAAATCTAAAAAAACAGACACACTTTAAAAAAAAAAAAGTTCAATGGTTTAATTTGTGGACACACCTGTGTTTAATATATGATTCTATTCGTAATCTCTTAATAAATTGATAAATATAAGTGTAATTCATTTTCTTCAAGTGCTTCAGAAGTTAGACGAGGAATAAACATTTAGATGGCTGAAATAGAAAACAGAAGAATAAGCTGGGTTCGAATTACGCGGTGCAAGTGGTAAATTTTGAGAAAAGATTTGGAAAGTTGAACTCACTTTATGGCATCCCCCGTTTTACCAGAAATAACGCCACTTGAAAATTTGATTAAACTCTAACTATTTTATTAATAACTCCCTCAGTTTTGAAGTAATTTTACTAAATTTTTGCGCATAACCGGTTTTTAATATTACCTTAATAGTTCCTTAAAATTATCGAAATATGTTCACTTTAACATATAGCTCCAATACAAACGGATTATTCATATACATATGTGCGTAGGTCTCTAACTTCATCATAAAGACAAAGTTGACAATGTTTGTGATGAATCAAAAATAGTACTAAATTTCTTACCCGCTTAACTGCAGTTGTATGGGAGCTACATGTTATAGTGAATCGATTACGATTATTTTATGGAATAAACTAAGGCAATATTAAAAAATGGCCATAAGCAAAATTTTAGTAAAATAACTTCAAAACTGGGGGAGTTATTTATAAAATTTAAGGAAAGTTTCAAGTGCTGCTATCTCGAAAAGGGGAGCCAATCTGGATAAAATGGGGACGCCATTGAATTTAGAAGGCTTCAGTTAAGTGGGAGCAACTATCACAACCTTTTAGCCTAAAAAAAGTTGATTTGATACCACGCTCGAAATATTCTCACTACAAGAAGGATCCTCATTAAAACTAACAAATCAGGGGTTTTGCATCTTTCTAGTAAACTTTTTTTGAAGCACTATACAGGTATATGTAATAGTCTAAGAGCCAGTGACATTTTTTCGCGATTATTTAGTTCAGGCCTATTTTTTCAGCGCATTGGTTGAGTTGTCATCCGTAAAATTAGAGCCTGGGGAGGGTAGCACTGGCAGGCAGAAGGCCCTTTACTTGTAAAAATCATCGACTAAAAATATGACTTAGTTAAGGCTTTACCCACCGAGGCTCTGATAGTCCGCAATTATCAGGTTACATTGGCAGACCGATCAGCCGGTAATAAAAAGGTGGCAGAACGCCCCAAGTGTGTGATGAGAGCAATGCAATTTTTATTATTTAGTTAACTCTGAAATTTTCATAATGTTATTGTTTCAACTATTTCAAGTCTAAAATTAAATTGGCAGATCGAAATTCCGGTATTAACTACCTGCAGAACGATGTAAATGTCCTTTTCGCGCGCCTTGATTTCGTATGGTTTGCGGTTAAATTTATTTCGTACGAATTTTTCTAATAACAAGTAAGAAAGTCTAAGTTCGGGCGGAGCCGAACATTAAATACCCGGCGCAAGTATTAAATATTGTTTTTTCACCATGGTGCCACGCCCATTTTCCAAAATTTTATCATAAACGTATTTCTTGGAAAAGAATTGTTGCAAGCATCAATTTTGAATAAATTACCTTTAATATTTACTGCTTTATCGAAGATCTTGTATTTCTCTAAATTACCGTTATATGGGATGTGGGCGTGGTTATTGTCCGATTTTAAAAAATTACGGCCATTTGGTATGCTGTACCAAGGCCAATAACTGTGCCAAGTTTGGAAGAAATTGGTGCAGTGGTTACCAAGATATACACATGTAACCATAAGTGGCCGTGGCTACGCCCATTTTCCAAAAATGTATAATATTCTTATTTTTCGTCTAAAAATTGTTGTAAATATCAATTTTGAGTGAATAATCTTCAGTAGTTACTAAAATATCGCAGTTTTCGTATTTCCGAAAATTACCGTTATGTGGGATGTGGGCGTGGTTATTGTCCGGTTTTTAAAATTTTCAGCCATTTAGTATGCTGTATCAAGGAAAACAACTGTGCCAAGTTTGGAAGAAATTGGTGCAGCGGTTACCAAGATATACACATGTAACCATAAGTGGGCGTGGCTACGCCCATTTTCCAAAAATTTATAATATTCTTATTTTTCGTCTGAAAATGATTGTAAATATCAATTTTGAGTGAATTATCTTCAGTAGTTACTAAAATATCGCAGTTTTCGTATTTCTGGAAATTACCGTTATATGAGAAGTGGGCGTGGTTACAGTCCGATTTCGCCCATTTTTAATACCAACCTACCTTGGATAACCGGAAACCTACATACCAAATTTCGTTGAGATATCTCAATTTTTGCTCGAGTTATCGTGTACACGGACGGACGGACGGACGGACAGACGGACAGACGGACGGACAGATAGACATGGCTTAATCGATTTCTCTATTCATTCTGAGCATTTATGTATACATTTGTCTATATCTATCTCGATCCCTTTTGGCTGTTACAAACAACCGTTATGTGAACAAAATTAATATACCCTTGTGCACAAGTGCGTTCGGGACAAAAATATTGAATAACTTAGTAAATGTATTATTTAGTATCTTATTAAATAAAACATCCATTTAATGATAGCGAGCGGCAATTATTCCCTGACTTATATATACAGTCAAGCACAAAAGTTTAGGCACCGAGAATTTTTATCACTTTCTGGAAAGCTTTTTATTTAATTTTTTTCTTTATAAAAATATATGTACATCATACTACCACATAAACATGAAAATAGAATTTCTGAACTTCGTGCCAAAGGTTTTTTTTGTTTTTTTGTTTTGTTGTAGTACAAAAAGTCTCTGCGCCTAGAAAATTTTGTTTAAGCGAGGTGTAGATACATTTAAAGAATAGTAATTTTTTATTTTTTTTTTTCCAACAATATTCAGCAATACAAACATATAAAAAAATCTTAATGCATACAATCAATTAATAACACTGGCAACATTTTTATGAGCTAGGGCTAGGTGAAATAACACAAACGGCAATTCAAAAAAATCTCTGCTCTGCGTACGCCCATGAGTACATGGTAACTGGCACAGGAATTCAAACCCCCCTATGGAGGGAAATATGAATAAAAATTTGCCACCATTTAGTTTAAGATAATAATGGTAAAAAATATCTTAAGATCTCAAATATTTAAGATCTCAGAGATAGTAGTCGAAGATCTAGGTTTAATTTAAGCCAGGAAGGTTCTATCACCTTTTGTTTCTTTGCTAGAGCTTCTAAAATATTGCAAAAACCGCGATTTTTTACACTTTGACCTCGTTTTTTTCAAAATCTGGAGCTAATGGAAACTTTATGCTTATGGATTCGTAATCAGCAGAAAAAAATCTATCAAAAACAGTTTTAACTTTAGCCGCACCAAAACTTTTTTATACTTTTGTTGGGCTGTGCTATCCATTAAAAAATGAGCAAAAATTCAGATTTCCATTTTTTTCTACACACACATTTACCTTATGTGGTCTACAACACCCTTAGCTTTCCTATTTGATTATAGTGTTGCAAAATAATTCAATGAATATCATAATGCATGTGCAGTAGCATGCGCCTTATTTTGCAACTTTGTCCTACAAAGCAAGACTCCCCCCAGAAAGGTTCATTTGACCATAAAAACGTGACCTGTGAAAAATTGTTAAAATCGGATAACGGAAAGACGTGCCTTAAAGGGCCTAAAGATCAGCAAATTCATGGAATTTTTCACAAAGCGGTCAATATTTTGCCTATAAGTCAGTGAGATATTTAATATATTTTAATGGCACTTGATGGAGTTTTGTCCCCCCCGATGTCAAAAATAGCTACAGTATTTCTAAACCTCCCCATATTTTGAAGTTATTGAGGTTTTTTTTTTGGGAAAAAGTTGGGAGGCCTTTTGAAAAATTCCACATAGCGTCTCAAATATGGTATCTAAACTAAAGCTGAGATCACACGATTGCCGCAAATGCACCAATCTGGAACAATTTTTATTGTGCTGTATTGGAGCACAATAAAAAAATTGTCCCAATCAAATTCTGTACAGTCACACGGTTGCCTCTTTTTATACAATTTTGATTGCCGCAAGTTGGTGAAAAGCAATATAGTAACAATAATTCCCCCAAACTTATCACACGATTGTTCTAGCATGCGGCAATCGTGACAATAAGATGTTGCGCTGACTTCTAAATTCTGTTTTGTTCTTTGTTGAGTAAAAATGGCGTATTCCTAAAAAAAGTAAATTGCATCTAATTTATATATTGTGGGCTCATTTTATGCATATTTGTTGTTTGAAAGCAAAGAAGCAAACACTTGAGTCCAATGAAAACTGACGCATTTATTTAGAAGTTTGAGTGTACAGTTTTTTTATTTCTCGACGATAACTACAACGTGATATATATGTGGAGTTAAAGTTACAAGAGTTTTCTTTTTAATTTTGGTTTTTTTTTTAATTTTGGCTTTTTTATTAATTACAAGTAAAATTGGTACAAAATAATTATGTATGTTGAAATGAAAGCTGTGAATTTATATAATTTATGTTTGGAATGAAATTTTATAATTATATGTACAGCTCGCAACAAAAGATAACACCTGAACATTTTAATCAGTCTTGACTTTTTTCTTCTGTTTGTTTAATGTTGATTTTTTCTATAAATCCATAGCTCGTTGTTTAGTAAAAACCACATAAATAAAAATTTCAAACTTTAAACAACAATCATAAACATTTCTTAAACTTTTGATAACAATTCAATGCAGTTTTCAAAGTAATTTGCATAGAAGAAAGTGCATAATACCGCCAGCTAAAAAAATTATAAAAAATCGACAGGATTTTTTAGCAACTTCAAACTTGCACCTTATTTTACTAAATTTTAATGAGCTATAAAACCGAATAACAATTTTTTTTCTAGAAATCTAAATTAAAACCCGTGCAATTGTGTTAAAAAATTTAAGAAATTTTTATAATTTTTGTATAAAGCTTGCAATTTATGCGGTTTTTGTTACACAATGAGCTATACTTCTATAGAAAAATAATGAACACTAAACAAATAGAAGAAAAATAGTCAAAACTGATCAAAATGTTGAGGTTCTACCATTTCGTCGTGGGCTGTATTGAACTTTTAAGTTTTTTTTAAATAAATTTATACTGTCATGCCAGTTCGCCAATTGGCGACATAAAATACCTTTCGTATTCTTCTCGTATGAGTTTTGCTTGTGGTGGTATATATCGCAGCAAAGATTCCGTCATCGGACTTCAAGAAAAATTATAATTTGAATACAAATTAAATAAAATTAAAAGTTATGTTGCTTCCGAAAACAAGGATATTGATTTCAGTGATTTTTGGACACATAAGGAAGCAAAAAAGTAAATTATTAATAAACAGCCTAAATATTGTTGTGTATTGCTTACTTCAATTGCCGCACAAGAACACAATAAATATTGCCGCAATTTTGAAAATTTCATTGCCCCATGATTGCCAGTCGAGCTATCACACGATTGCCGCAAGTGGGTTGTATTTGATTGGGCATTGTAAGCACAATATCGGCCTCTATTGCCGCATGAGTCAATTTATTGTGAAATCACACGATTGGGGCATAAAATGAGGCAATAATTGGTGTATTGCGGCAATCGTGGGATCTCAGCTTAACCGTAAATTAGATTTTGCTTTACAAATTTTGTGCCACCGGAGAACCCAAAACTAAAAGAGAAAAGTTCCCTACAACTTTGGCATTTGAATATGCTACGCATTTTATCAGAAATTGTTGAAAAATGGCGAAAACCGCGACAATCCAAAAATTTTTCGCACGTTTCGCTAATTATTTACAATAAAAAATTATTTTTTTTTACATAAAAAATGTGGGAAATTAAATTCTCTACAAATTTGTATACAACCGTTTTTTTTACGAAAAATGCAAAATAAGCTTGCAAATTGCAAAAACCCAAAAAAAAAAAACGCTAAAATCCAAGATAGCGGAATGTTCCGGTATGAAATTTAGGGGCGAGACTGTGGATCCATGATCTAGTGCTAAACAGAAGAAAACTGCATCAAAAGTTCGCTACTAAAAATTTTTCTTCTACTTAACAATTTGATCTAAATTTACTTGGCTAAAATTTAACTTCTGAATTTCTAGGAAATTGAAATTTTACGTCGAAAAAACCTCAATAACTTTAGAAGTTTGAGAGGTTTAAAAATAGGTTAGCCATATTTGACATCGGGGGGCAAAACTACATCAAGTGCCATTAAAATATATTAAATTTCCCACTTTTTTGATCGGAAAACTATGGTTTTCTTCAGGAGATTTTCAATAACAATACCAAAATATTTATTTAACAATTTTCTAATACTAACGATTTTTTATTGGCCCTCCTTTTGCATTTTTCGGGGTTTTTGTGGGTTTTTGGCGAACCTATATATTATAGTTGCGATGAAAAAATGGTCAAATAAACAGAGTTTTCCAATAGAAAAATATTGATTTTTAAGAATTCTATACCATTTCTACGAAAATTTGTTTTTTTCTCCATATAAAATACATAGAAAACTTTGGGCGCTTTGAGCGACCTCTAAATATTTTTTTATTTCAAATTAAAAAATAGGGGTATATTTTTTTCGGTATAGAACAATCCTAGCGCGTGAGAGCATAAAAATTCCGACTTTACTTTTTCACATGCATTTTTGGACCACCGTAATGTACAGACATGGGCAGAGAACGAGCACACAATGACCTCTGTGAATTGCATGTGACTTTTCGTTAAGTTTTTCTAGATTATTTCCACAATTAAATACAATATGCTGAATAAAATAATAGACTGAAAGTTAAGACTTATTCTTTTTGTAACGATTTCAAAATAGAAAGCTTTGAAAAAAGTAGACATTCATATTCATTATTGCAGAAGGGCTTAATTAGAACCTTAATAAAAAATAAAAAACTACATTCAGAACTTGTCTTTTATGTAATGCTGAAGAAATTCAGCTGCGAGCATGCAGCCTGTTATACGAGTAGGTAGATAGAAAAATGTTGCACGCCAAGGAGAGCGCCCGTTTTTTAGCGCTTTCGCAGTTGTTTAAAATTTAATTACAAGCGTAATTTTGAACTACCCATTCTGAAATTTTTTTCAAGCTCTACTTAAGTATTTGAAGAACAGTTTTCAATAAAAAAATTAAAAAAAAAAAAAAAAGATTACTAAATTTGAAAAAAAAACTTAATTTGTTATTATTTTTTTAATATCTAATTTTTTGTATTAAAAAAAAAAAATTGTATCGACTTCTCGTAATCCTCATATGAAAGCCAAGAAAAAGTCATAAATGGTACGATGATTAAGTTTGTTTTTTATTAAAATGCTTGTTTGCGCGGAAGCATATATTAAAAAGCCCTTTTTTGGCATGCTTAAAATTCAAAAAATATATCTCGTAAACGGTATGTGTCAAATGAAAATAAAAAAAATACGTGTATCATATTTTTACCCAAAGAATTAAAAGAAAAATAATTTGAGCAAACAAAAATTTTGAGTGTAAATTTTGCATGGATTGGCCCACATATAAAAGTGATATTCTTGGTTGTTAAATTTTTGTAAATCCCGTATTTTCGGGACAAAATATGCGTTTGCCCCGTATGGCTGGAAAAAAATCTGGCACCGCTATTGACAATATTACACAAAATCAACAAAAAAATAAGGATGGGAAAATCATCCAAATTGTAAAATGTAGTAGATTTTATGCTAACGGTGGTAGATGTGGTAGAACCGCAATTCAGCAACAAAAGTGGGAGATCTACCACACAAGTGGTATAGTCCGCACACTGCGCCTAAGCAACTTTAGCCGAGTCCGAAGCAGCACGCCGGTCATTTCTCTTCTGTGCCAACTGACGTCAATTGGAAATGCCAAGTGAAGCCAAGTCCTTCTCCACCAGGTCTTTCCAATGCAGTGGAGGCCTTCCTCTTCCTCTGTTACCACATCGCGGCCCGTGTTGAATACTTTCATAGCAGGAGCGTTTCTGTCCATTCGAACGACATGGCCAAGCCAGCGGAGCCGCTGAATATTAATTCGCTGCACTATATTTATACCGTTGTTTAGCTCATACAACTCATCATTAAAACGTCTGCGGTATTCGTCATCAACGCTAACGCGTAAAGGTCCGTAAATCTTTCGCGGAATGCTTCTCTCGAAAACTCCAAAAGCCCCTTCATCAGATGTTTTCATTGTCCATGCTTCCGCGCCATACACCAGCACAGGCATGATGAGTGACTTATAGAGTGTGATCTTTGTACGCGTATGCTCTGACTATTTGTGTGTTGACAGGAGATACTTCGTTTTATCCTCGTTCACCACCAGACCCATTCGCTTTGCTTCGCTATACACTCCCGAGAAGGCAGAACAGATTTAGCCCTTGTTTTTTTTTATCGATAAAATCGGAAAATCGGTATCGTCGGCATACGCCAGCAATTGTACGCTCTTGTAAAGTATCGTACCTGAGTGGTTCAGTTCTGCGGCTCTTATTATTTTTTTCAACATTAGATTAAAGAACTCACACTTGTCTGAAACCGAGTGTGGTATCAAACGGCTCGGAGAGGTCCTTCCCAATTCTGACGGAGATGATGGTATTGCCTTTATGGTTTAAAAATTGGTTGAAAATTACGGCCAAAACCGTCGTTTAAAAACTTCCGTATTTGTGTGCAGATGTTGCTGCAACAGGTTCAATTTGACATATTTGCGCATGTTGTTTCACTTCGTATTTGAAAATAAGCTTTGAAATAAAGATAAAAAAGACGAAGAAATAAATGATAACGATGAAGTCAAAAAAAAGAAGGCAGAGGAAAATGGAGACGATGACAGACACATGAGAATTAGGGTAACTGAAAGATAAGAAAATTTCTTGACTTTTTGAAGTGAAACTTCTTTAGCGGCAGTTGGTTGATTGGGAGTAAATTGTCAAATTCAAGGGAAATAATGCACACGGAAATGGTTCCTAGCGGTTTAGCGGTTTGAAAATAAAAACAAAAACACAGATGCCTAGAGATAAAGGCAAAAACGAAGATCAAGGTAAATTTAAACACACTTAACACACACTTAAACACTTTAAGGTAAATGTGAAGAGGAATATGCAAAAATGAAGATAAATATGAAGAAAAGGATGAGGATGAAGATCAATATTATTATCGATATAAAACTCGATATTGTATAGATATAAAACTCGATATTTTTATCGATATAAAACTCGATATAGCTATCGATAAAATAATCGATATTATTATCGATACTGTTATTTATTAATCAACCGCTATTGTAATCGATATAATAATCGATAATGTTATCGATATAATAATCGATATTGTTATCGATACAGTAATGGATATTGTTATCGGTATAATAATCGATTAAATACTTGATTTTGTTATCGATTTAGTAATTGATATTGATATGTATTATAATCGATACTGATGATTGTGATATTTATCGATGAGTCAATC
Source organism: Rhagoletis pomonella (assembly GCF_013731165.1). NCBI lineage: Eukaryota > Metazoa > Arthropoda > Insecta > Diptera > Tephritidae > Rhagoletis > Rhagoletis pomonella. The sequence continues at coordinate 25,561 of NW_023459157.1, read as the reverse complement.
GATTTTGCAATCGCTATATTTTTCTATGTTTATCGATATTGTTATCGGTATTTTTATCGACACAGTTATCGACAGGGTTATCGATATAATAATCGGAACATGGAATGTGATCACATTACATGACATCACATCACATTATATCACATGATATGATAAGACATCACATTATATCACATGATATGATGAGACATCACATGATATTACATGACATCATATGATATCACATCACATTAGACCACCTCCACGATGAGGCGAAAATGCTCCCAATTAGGGAGCACAACACGATGCTCTGCAAGCAGTTTCTTGCTGGGAGCCACAGATGTGGCCACCCAAGTTTACAGCTGATTGCAGAGGAGCCCTCGCCGAGGCACCTCAGGAGGCATCTATATGAACTGACGGACGAAGTCCAAAGGTTCATTAAGCAACCTGCTTCGGGAGACCAGGACAACAATAGCCCAACTTCGCTCTGGCTACTGCAGCAGGCTAAATTCCTACTTGAGTAGGTTAAATGCGGATGTGCCGAACGAGTGTCCGGCATGCGGAGAGACCCCGCCACGACTCGAAACATCTCTTCGCATGCCCGGAAAACCCCACAACCCTAACGGCGTCGTCCCTATGGACCGACCCCATAGAGGCTGCACGCTTCTTGGGGCTGCCGTTAGTGGAACTCGACGACAACGACTGAAATATCAGCCACTCTGGGCGGGGTTGTTGTAGCCGCTACAACAACAACAACAACATCACATTATATGGCATGACATCACATGACTTGACATCACATGATAAGCCATCGTATGACATGCCATGGCATTACATGACATGGGATCACATGATATGACATCATATGGTATGCCATCATATGACATGACATCACAGGATATGACAGCACATGACATGACATCCTATCACATCACATAAAATAACGTCACATCTTATCACGTCATCGCATCTCACCTCATCTACGTGAATAGATAAAGAAAAGGATAAAAGCAAAGATATGAAAGACAAAAAAAAGATAAAGACCAAGGTAAATTTACCGATTTCAAAACCAAACACACCGTTGGAAAGTTAATTTTCTGAAAATGAGGAGAGTTTTTAGTTTCGAAATTGGTTGAAAATCGTCATTTAAAAATGTCCGTATTTTTGTATGTTTGTTTTTGCACCCTGTTCAATTTAAGCTATTTCGTATTTTGTTTTAGTTCGTATTTGAAATTAAACTTTGAAATAAAGATAAATATGAGGATGAAGAAATAAGTGATAACGATGAAGACAAAAAAAGAAGGCAAAAATGAATATAAGATGAAAATGGGGATAAAGGCGAAAATGGAGACAATGAGAAATGCATAAGAATTAGGGCAACTTAATTGAAATTTTCCGACAGGAATCGAAATAAAATCAGCCATAAAAGGTACCGAAATTTATCGAATCATCGAAGATTATAATTATCGAAATTTATCCATGCTTGTTAAGTTATCGCAACGTATCAAATGAGAAATGTATCAGTTATCGATATTTATTGAATTATCATTATTTGTGGACTTAACGAAATTTATCGAGTTGTCGTAATGCATGGAGTTTTTTCAACTTACAGAGTTATCGATAATTATTGATCTACTGAAATTGGTTGATTCATAGAATCGAAATTTATGGAATTTTCAAAATATATCGATTTTTCGAAACTTCAAGGTTATATAAGCTCATCGATTCATCACTTATCACTGCTTATTGAATTTTATCGTGTTAAGAGAGTGCATCAAGTTATCAAAACTTTTCGATAACTTTCGAAAAATGAGGAGCTGTCAAAACTAAAAATTTATAAAGGTATCCAAAGAAGTTACATTTTTGAGTTATAAAAATTTATTGAGCCCTCGAATTTCACAGTTATCCGAATTGGTCGAGTTAACGAATTTTTTTCGGTTATCGGATTTTAGTGTTTTCGAAATTCATCGAACTATCGATATGTATCAAATCATTGAAATTTATCGATAAACTGGAATGTATCGGGTCAATTCCAAGCCATGCCGAAGTCTTACAAAGGCCTTCTAAGATAAAAAAAATTAAAGTAAGTTAATTTGTACCGTATAAGTTTAGCTATATGTTAAGTTAGAAAACCCCTCCAAGACTCCCAAAACTAGAAAAACTGTCGAATTTCGACAGTAACTGGCACTCTAAATGTGTTATTTCAAATAAAAGATATATTAAGATTTAATTAAAGTGAAAATTCAATTAGTTCTATAAAAATTTAAAATCGTAATTAGTGGGTAACTTTTTATTTTGGTTTTGGTAAATACAATAATACTTATATTTTAGACTGATCGCAAATGTCGTATGGAAGCAAATTTAATTTTACTGAAAAAATTTGTGATGTGTTAATTTTTCCCAAATTTTGGTACTTTAGGAAAGTTGGCAGTTATGGGGCTCAAGTTCGTGAGTACTCACACAGACGGTTGCCACTTCCCTGCAGGAAAAGCTACTAGTTGTGAACTAGAATTCTACCAGCTTGCGTTTCCGATCAACTAGTTCACGTTCTATCCTTTTTCAATCTTAGCGACTGGTATTTTTAACATTGCGATGTCCTACGAGATGTCAATTGGCAGGCTATGCATCAGCATCTACTAGTAAAAAATACTAGCAGCTTCATACCAGTTGATGAGGTCCAAAGTTCAAGTCCTGGCGCAGGAAAAATTGTTTATTTTATTTTTTTTGAATCATTTATTTAATTTTTTTTGGGGGTTTTTATTGTAGTTTTGAAATTTGATTAAAAAAAATGTTTTAATATCTTTTTATTTTATGGCGCAAGAATTTCTTCCCATACACTCCGTTGCATAATTATAAATCCAGTACAATAGTCTTTGAAACAGCCGTCACAATCAAGATAGGTAAAAACTTTCTTCTATGACTTTTGCATGGTAAGAGCTATCTTATAATAGAGTGGTTAATTTTTTTATAATCATAACCGTATTTAAAAGATTTAAAAAAAATCTAAAAATTACTTGTTGCAAAACTATAAATCCAAAAAAAGAAATCCCAATAACATGAGTAAAACATGCAAATATGTCCTTCTAATACCCGATTTGTGCTCCATTGACTTTAATTAACTGAAATATATGCTTCCTCATACTTAGACATAATGTCTTCGGTAAAGCGGCATCCAGTTTATGTCCCTCTTGCAAAACCGCCAATTTAAGTCATATAACGTTTTCATATTGGCGATTATCAGCATAAACTTTCATTGCCGGTATTCTCCACACGTTTTCCGTTGGATTGAGGTCTCGAGAGGTCAAGGGTTCGAATATTGCTGGTTTCCAAGCAGCATTTTGCCTCCCTGCTTCTATAAAATGCAGCATTGTCGTGTTGAAAAATGCAATGTCTTTCATTGCACTCAATAACTGGTTTGAGACTGCTCCGCAGTATGGGAATATAGTCTAAATTCTTCATTTTATTTGACCAGAATTGCAACTCAAGGGTACAATCGGATGTTATTGCACCCTACAAAATCACATTTCCGCGACCGAAATTCCGCCGGTAAAAAATGCATCGTTCTTGCCGTAAATCGTTCAAAATATTATCCATTCAATACATTTGTACCATCCAGATTGAATTTCTTTTCGTCTGAAAAGATAACCTAAGCCTACTTCTTAATAGTGAATTTTGAGGTAAAATAACCATTTTAACAACTTAAAGAATTCTGTCAATTGCCATGCTTTTACTAGCGAAATCCTTTCGAGCAGCTTTAGGATATAGCAAAAGACGCGGAACCGTGATAATTTCACTATACTCGAGGTGCTAGTAACGTTTTAAGGCCCTCCAAATCGTTTGATGACCAACGAGATCTGAACATTTGTCTCTTAACTTCTGGAAAATTGTGACGGAAACCAACAATATTCGGACCCTTGTGCTCTCTTGACCTCAATCCAATGGAAAATGTGTGGAGAATACTAGCAAAGAAAGTTGATGCTGATAATCGCCAATTTGAAACGTTATATGGCTTACATTGGCGGTTTTGTAAGAGGGACATGAACTGGATGCCGCTTTACCGAAGACATTATGTCTAAATATGAGGAAGCATATATTTCAGTTAATTAAAGTTAATGGAGCACAAATAGGGTTTCAGAAGGACATATTTGCATGTTTGACTCATGTTATTGGGATTTATTTTTTTGGATTTATAGTTTTGCAACAAGTAATTTTTAGATTTTTTAAATCTTTTAAATAAGGTTATGATTATAAAAAATTAACCACTCTATTATAAGAGAGCTCTTACCATGCAAAAGTCATAGAAGAAAGTTTTTACCTATCTTGATTGTGACGGCTGTTTCAAAGAGTATTGTACTGGATTTATAATTATGCGACGGAGTTTATGTATGTTTTTTGCAATGCAATAAGTTTTTAAAATTTGTTTTTTTTACATTTAAATTGAAATTATTAAAAAGTTTTTTAGGTAAAAGTGGCACCGTTTTTGAAATATTAAAATTTTGTTTAATAAAAAAAAAATTAGGCCTTTTCATGTACTTATTTTCTTTAACTGTACCCTCTAGTCAAATGTACCAGTTGTAAACTACCTCGCAACTAGTATGAACCGCATGCCCAACTAGTCAGCTAACTAACTTTTTTCCATGCAATCAACTGTTATTTTTAACATGGGGATGTCGTACTTTAGTTCATTTTCGAGTGAACTTAAATAAAAACAAGTAAGAAAGTCTAAGTTCGGGCAGAGCCGAACATTAAATACCCGGCGCAAGTATTAAATACATGTTTTTCCCCTTTCCGAAAGCTACCCCTACATGGAAAGCCGGGGTGTATCAATTTTGAGTAAATTAGCGTCTTTAAATTTCGAAATATTGCAGTTTCAAGCATTTCTGAAATTTACCGTTATATGAAAAGCGGCCGTAATTTTAGTCCGATTTCAAAAATTTTCAACGTTTTGCTTTTATGTGGCAAGAACAATAAAAATACCGAGTTTGGTACAAATTGATAGAACGGTTACCGATATACATATATGTGGTCATAAGTGGGCGGTGCCACGCCCATTTTCCAAAATTTAACCATAAACATATTTCTTGGTAAAGAATTGTTGCGAGCATCAATTTTGAATAAGTTAGCTTTAATATTTACTGATTTATCGAAGATTTCGTATTTCTCTAAATTACCCTTATATGGAATGTGGGCGTGGTTATTGTCGGATTTTAAAAATTTTCAGCCATTTGGTATGCTGTACCAAGGCGAACAACTGTGCGAAGCTTGGAAGAAATCGGTGCAGCGGTTGCCAAGATATACACATATAACTATAAGTGGGCGTGGCTACGCCCATTTTTCAAAAATTTATAATATTCTTATTTTTCGTCTAAAAGTTATTGTAAATATCAATTTTGAGTGATTAATCTTCAGTAGTTACTAAAATATCGCAGTTTTCGTGTTTCTGAAAATTACCGTTATATGGGAGGTAGGCGTGGTTATTGTCCGATTTTGCCCATTTTCAATACCATCCGTCCTACGCCTGAAAGAAGTACACGTACCAAGTTTCGTTAAGATATCTTAATTTTTACTCGAGTTATCGTGTGCACAGACGGACGGACGGACAGACAGTCACCGCTTAATCGATTTCTCTTTTCATCCTGATCATTTATGTATACATTTGTCTATATCTATCTCGATTCGTTTTGCCTGTTACAAACAACCGTTATGTGAACAAAGTTATAATACCCTTGTGCACAAGTGCGCTCGGGTATAAAAATGGAGTCATCTCATGGCAATGGAGTAAGTATCTTTAATTTATAACATATTTAACTTATTAAAGATCTTTTTTAATTCAGTGCAAAACTAAGCGTGTCCGGGGAAAACCAAACCATGTGTGGACAGTGTCGGAAGAGAAGTCCCTAATTGATTTTCTTTTAGAAAACCGCCTATTTGAGGTTGTAACACATTCAGATCCCAATTGTTTGATTTCGGAACTCCTAGATGGACACTTCGGCGATTTGCCAACAACATAAGCATATTCAACCTAAAAGTTTCATCGATCTCTTCCTCCTCATCTTCATCGCCTAACAAAAATGCACCAAATAAATTTAAAAAACTCATAAATGACTTATTTGACGACTCACTTCCTTCCATCGTTGCGTCCTGCGCGTACTTCTCGCAAATCGCAGCCATTAATTTGCTTTTCTCGCTTCTTCTGGGCATTAGAAACTTTCTAAAGCTGTTTTAATAATTTTGATTTTGTCAAATATAATTGTTAAAATATTGTACAATAGCACACGAAAAAGTATGGGATGCTCACAAGTTTCATTTTACAACTGTTCTAAAAAAACAGTACAAAAGAGCAAATATGACAAATAGCACGACTTGTGAACTCCCTAAGTATGTTCAGTTATACTTGATAGGATAAAGTTATACAGCTATAAGTGGGCGCTACCACGCCCATTTTCTAAAATTCCATAATAATCTTATTTTAAGAGATTATTGTGAGTATTATTTGAGGGCGATTAATTGAGTAAATTAGCGCCCTTAAATTTTGAGTTATCGAAATTTCAAGCATTTCTGTAATTTACCGTTATATGAAAAGTAGGCGTAATTTTAGTCCGATTTCAATAATTTTCAATGTTTTGTGGCAAGCACAATAACCGTACCGAGTTACAAATTGGTAGAACGGTTACCGAGATAAATATATGCGATCATAAGTGGGCGGTGCCACGCCCATTTTCCAAAATTTTATCATAAACGTATTTCTTGGTAAAGAATGGCTGCAAGCATCGATTTTGAATAAATTAGCTTTAATATTTACTGATTTATCGAGGATTTCGTATTTCTCGAAATTACCGTTATATCGGATGTGGGCGTGGTTATTGTCCGATTTTAAGAATTTTCGGCCATTTGGTATGCTGTACCAGGGCCAACAACTGTGCCAAGTTTGGAAGAAATTGGTGCAGCGGTTACCAAGATATACACATGTAACCATAAGTAGGCGTGGCTACGCCCATTTGCCAAAATTTTTTAATATTCTTATTTTTCGTCTAAAACTCATTGTAAATATAAATTTTGAGTGAATTATCTTCAGTAGTTACTAAAATATCGCAGTTTTCGTATTTCTGAAAATTACCGTTATATGGGAGGTAGGCGTGGTTATTGTCCTATTTTGCCCATTTTCAATACCATCCGTCCTACGCCCGAAAGAAGTGCACGTACCAAGTTTCGTTAAGATATCTCAATTTTTACTCGAGTTATCGTGTGCACAGACGGACGGACAGACAGTCACCGCTTAATCGATTTCTTTTTCCATTCTGATCATTTATGTATACATTTGTCTATATCTATCTCGATTCGTTTTGCCTGTTACAAACAACCGTTATGTGAACAAAGTTATAATACCCTTGTGCACAAGTGCGCTCGGGTATAATAAAAGTTTTCACTAAATTAAATTAAATTCATTAACTTTGCACATTTCAGTCCTTTCTTTTTAGAATTTTATAAAGGTAATAATTAACCATTAAAATTTTAGATTTGGATAAGACTAAAATACATAAATAATTCATGCAGTTATTAAATATTCTTAATTTGTGTCTATAGTTTGAATAGTGAAATTAATCAAATAATTATACTAATCGTGTAATTAAAAAAAGTCAAAAATAATTGAAAATGATAAAAAATAACAGGATAATAATGTAATTAAAATAAATGCTAATATTGGTATTTAAACCAGGGACATAACAGTTATAAGTTTTATCGGAAAAACGTTGTTGCATAACAGTTATTAGATGAGAAATATTTTTTATTTCGCCGATAAGAGTTATAGCGCATCGTTTACTTTTTACGTTGCCTGATAACTGTTATGCAGGAGAAATATACATATTTTCCGTCGTCAATAAGAGTTATTTCCCAAAGTTTATTTTCTACGTTGCTAGATAACAGTTATTTCCGACGTTTCTTTTTATGTTGTCTGATAACAGTTATTTCACTCCTCCACTTTTATTTTCATCATCTCTATATTCTTCTCCATCTCCATTTTCGTCATTATTATTATCCTTCAACGTTTATCAGACAACGTAAAAAATAAATGTTGGACAATAACTGTTATCAAGCAACTTAAAAGATAAATGTTGGGCAATAACTGTTATCAAGCAACTTAAAAATAAACTTTGGGCAATAACTGTTATCAAACAATTAACATTATGATTTAATCATATACCCAAATAAAAGTTACAATTGTATTGTATAAACCTTAGGTTATAACCAGGGAACGGACTTTTAGGACCTAAAAACCTATAAAAAAGGCAAAATAAAGTAACGAAATAGGCTGGAAAAGGCAAAATAAAATAGCGAAAAGGGCAGGAAAAGGCACTAGGTATTGTAAAAAAGGCAAAAAAAAAGGCAAAATAAAATAGCGAAAAAGGCAGGAAAAGGCAAAAAAAAGGTATTGCAAAAAAAGCAAAATAAGGCACTAAAAAAAACAGAAAATACGAAGAACAATCAAAAAATATATTTATTTTAGAAATGTTTATATTACAAGTAAAAAGAGAAAAACTATGAACTAGTTTCATTATATGAAAAATTTGTACTTTGAATCTTTGACCTATTTTCTCCTTTCGAGTTTTTAACTCACACAGCTTTTATCTCTATAGTTGTAGTAACATTGCACCACAAGGTGCATTTTGAAGTTTTCTGGCAGCATTTTCATTTTCGCGAAGAAAATCCTTGAATGTACTAAATGTGCGCTCGACGTAAGTTGATACAAGTGGAGCCCAATTTAAATATGGAACGTTTGGAACGTTCATATTATCAGGAATAAGGGCGTTTTCCTCGCCCTTTACAATTTTACCCACACCCCTTATTGTCTCCAAGCCTACGTTAGCTGAGAAAACGGCTTTGAATTTTTTCAACACCAATTTGGCAAGAGGTCCCTGCGCTTCTATAAGCCGCATGGGCATGTGTATATTTTTTAATCTTGAAAAAAAAAAAAAGAATTGTAAATACTATAATCACTTTTTTAAAGGTAGAAAAGGCAAAAAAGGCAAATATCTTAAAAAAAGGCAAAAAAGGCAAATATCTTAAAAAAGGCAAAAAAAGGCAAAAAAAGGCAACATCAAATGTGTATATATGGAATCAGGGAAAGCTAAATCGTGGACATTCCTAATCGAATATACTCTATCTCTTTAGCAGAAAAAAAGGCAATTTCCATAAAATCCGTTCCCTGGTTATAACTAGACATCGGAATTCTATGAAATTTGTATATGCAGAAAATATGAAAAAAATATGCAAAATATATGCAAAAGATATGCAAATAATATGCAATCAATACTTATGTTAACGGGGCTTTGTATTAAATCAAAGCAAGTTCCTGCAGAAAAATTTTATGTACCAATCCAACTTAAACCCTGCTATTTATTTAGTAAATCCATCAATCTTTTAGTATGTTGTCTACAACATCTATATCTATGTATGTAAATCCTACTAATATTATGAATGTGAAAGATGGTATGTTTGCATGTTTCTTGGCCCATAACACGGAAATGACTTAACGGATTTGCATGAAATTTTGCTCACAGATAGTAGATGACCTAGGTTGAAAAATAGGCTACCCTTTAAGGGTTGCCACTTGGTAAAAAGTTAAGTTAAATTAATAATTTCAATCAAATATTACAATACAGTAAATTTAAGAGAGCTTAATTTCGAAGATATTTTTCAAGAGGGTTGCCACCTGTTTGAAAATTAAATTTTTCACACAGATGGTTTATGACCTGGATTGAAAAATGGGCTACCTCCTTTACCGCATTTCCGATCAGAATCAAATTTAGCACACTTACTACGGATTTCACAAGGATGGTCTTAGACTGAAAGTAATTCCGATAACTCAAGGCCCTTCCCATACAAATAAGTTATATGAAATATTAAAATATGAGTGTTAGGAAATCTTTAGGCTAAACATTAGGATTATTTTTGAAGTGTTTGAAGAGTGTTGCGCCACCTGTTCAAAACTTAAATTCAATTAAAATTATTCAATAAGTTAAATGAATTGTTGCAAATAGGGGTGGCAATCAAAGTGGCTTCAAAAGGTCTTATTTATAACTAAATGTAGAAGCTTTACCACCTATTTGAAAATTCAAATTTATCATAAACTGTGGGATTTAGGTTATTAAAAATATATCACATTCTGGGGCAAACGTATGAGGTTTATGAAGGATATAGTTTGAAAGTATTTTGAAGAGGGTTAAAAAAAGAAAAAATGTGAAAATGTTTTCCGTTAAGTTAAAGTCTCTTTGTTGAAGTATTGTGGAACGATTTTCCGTCATCCCTTGTCAAATTTGGTTTGGAGACAAACCGGTTTTGGCGTTGTGCTATCTTCAGTATCATTTTTCGAAAGAAAGGGATGGCGGAAAATCGTTCTACAATACACCATACTCCTACCCTGTCGGAAACACCAACAACGAAAATGAGAATCTGTTTGTTTATTTTTTATTGAAATAAATTACACCTAATGTAACACGCAGAAATTTCATACTCAGCGAAGCGGGTGAAGGAAAACTAGATTACATATACTTTACATGTACATTGTTTCAACAAATCAAAAGACTTTTAATACGAGAGTGGTTCAATAAATCCAAAATTTTATTTCGCATTGCAGTACACTACTAGTACTTTTTCTAAATTTTCTACATTAAATCTTTGCCTTTTATCATTTAAAATTATTTTAAATGATGAAAAAGATCTCTCTACTTCACAAGAAGTGATTGGAGCGAAAATAAATTTGTTCCAAAATTTCTGAAACAACGATATTGATGTAGAATGACCTTCAGGATTATTTAAAAAATAAGCAAGATTTCGAAGCTCAGAAAAAAAAGAGTTTTTTGCTAAAACCTCAGAAAGTTTCTCTCTTACGGTTTTGCCATAGTTCCCAGGGACATTTTGAAGGGATGCTTCACAGTCCAAAATAATTTTTATGGACTCGTTCAGCCGCATTCCCTTTGTCTCTAATTTTTCGATGCTCTCTGGGATTCTAGCAAAATAACTTTTTATAAAAAGAAGACATCGCAAAATTTGAGGACCTTGAACTGCGTTCTGTGCATTTTTCACACAATCTGCTTCTGGTGGAAACTTTTGAACAATCTGAAAAACAGATATTTAATTACTTTGAAACAGCATTTTTTTTGGTTATTACCTCTTTAATTTTTTCAAAATTGTTGGCATAAAAGAGAGCTGCGTTTAGCCAAGTACCCCATCGCGTAAGAACTGGATTTGGCGGTAAAGAGCCATTACCCATAACTTCCTTATATATTGAAATTCGGGAAGGTGATTTCAGCAATGTCTTTTTCATAGCGGAAATAAATTCGTTTACTTCTGGAAAAAGTGATCGAATTTTTTCTGCAACTCTGTGAAGGCCATGAGCCAGACACGTCAAATGCTCCAAATTTGGATAAAAAAACTGATAGGTGCCTTGCTGCTTTTATCATGTAAGGAGCTGCATCCGAAACCAGCAGCAAAACCTTATCACTGTTTCCTCCACATGGCCAGAGCTTTATTAAGGCGGCGTTCACGAATCGTGCTATAGCATTACTGTCGGGACGATCCAGCTCTTTACTGCACAGCAAATGAGGCGTTGAGGGCTTACATTCTTCAAGTGTCCCTACAACTAAGTTTCCTATGTAGCGGCCAGTTGCATCAGTTGTTTCGTCAACAGAAATCCATATATAATTATTTCCAATGTCTGCCCTTATGGCCTCCATCGTTGCTGTGTAGCACTTATTCAGGTATGTTTTCCTTATTGTTGATTCGTTTGGTATTTGTCGCTCGGTATATTTTTGGAGGAATTTTTTCCAACAACTATTTTCCAATACATTCCACGGAATATTCGCTGAAACCATGGCTTGGCACATTTCAAAATTGAAGTCATGCGGATTTGAGTTTCTCTCATTGCCGATATTTTCTACCAAATTTGCTGACGATTGATGAAATTTGGTATTCAAGTGTTGTTGCAGTTGATATTTTCTGGTACAATTAATCTTCAGAATTCATAAATTTAATAATATTAATCAGCTGTAAATTAATTTTACGAATTTCGCAAATTTTGCATTTAAAAAGAGATATACTTACTTTTTTTTTGCAATATAAACATTCCATAATTGTATCGCTAATTTTGAAGCACCCATTTCCGACTTCTTTCACCCATTTATTTAAATTTAGTTGAGACATTTCTGATAACTACTAATGTGAAGGGATATTAAAAAAACACACGAAATGCAGATCGCCTGACTTAACGGATAAGCTCGCTATTCTTACTATTTTCAACTGTTCTACAACGAAACGTTTTCATAATTTTTTGTTTTTTTTTTGCAAAACAAAAATGCAAAGCCTTTTAGATTATTCCTGGACAGTAGATATACGCATAGAGTTTAAATTTACTCGTAACAAAATTTAACAATAAAAAAAAATTATAAAAATTATTTCTATGCCAAAACCAAAAATTTATAATATTCTTATTTTTCGTCTGAAAATTATTGTAAATATCAATTTTGAGTGAATTATCGTCAGTAGTTACTAAAATATCGCAGTTTTCGTATTTCTGAAAATTACCGTTATATGGGAAGTAGGCGTGGTTATTGAGCGATTTTAAAAATTTTCGGCCATTTGGTATGTTATGCGAAGGCCAACAACTGTGCCAAGTTTGGAAGAAATTGGTGCAGCGGTTACCAAGATATACACATGTAACCATAAGTGGGCGTGGCTACGCCCATTTTTCCAAAAATTTATAATATTCTTATTTTCCGTCTAAAAATTATTGTAAATATCAATTTTGAGTGAATTATCTTCAGTAGTTACTAAAATATCGCAGTTTTCGTATTTCTGGAAATTATCGTTATATGGGAAGTGGGCGTGGTTACAGTCCGATTTCGCCCATTTTCAATACCAACCTACCTTGGATTAAGGGAAACCTACATACCAAATTTCGTTGAGATATCTCAATTTTTGCTCGAGTTATCGTGTCCACGGACGGACGGACAGACGGACGGACGGACAGACATGGCTTAATCGACTTCTCTATTCATTCTGAGCATTTATGTATACATTCGTCTATATCTATCTCGATTCGTTTTGGCTGTTACAAACAACCGTTATGTGAACAAAATTAATATACCCTTGTGCACAAGTGCGCTCGGGTATAAAAATATACTTAAGAAAAATATGGAAATATGCAGAAAATATGAAGATATGCAAAAAATATGCAAATATGCAAAAAAATATGCAAATATGCAAAAAATATGAAAATATGCAAATATGCATAGGCATAAATCTTCTCCATTTTCAATGCAACGAACTTCTGTCTTGGTCCGGGATCTCTTGTATGCTAAACAAAAATATGCAATTTCATGGAATTCCGATGTCTAGTTATAACTCTTATCGGCGAAATAAAAAATATTTTTCATCTAATAACTGTTATGAAACAACGTTTTCGGTACATTTCATAATTCGGGCAACGTTTTCAATTTGGAAATTCGGGATAACAGTTATTTTTGGTCCCTGATTTAATCATTAAATGGTAATCCAAAAAACATGCTTTAATTAATAATCATTATGATTATTAATCATTAATTAACAGGTCTGGTATAATTGAATATTTATGTACTCGCTTTAATGATTTGCAATATACCCAAATAAAAGTTATAATATTTTGTGTACTTTATTGTATTAAACTGTCGAAGTCAAATAGAACCGGGCATGAATAAATCGTTTTGTACTTAGTACAAATCTGGTCATTTTTGAACTAGTTCGGTTTCCGTCAGGAAATTCTATTGGAAACTAGTGTTTTTCCTGACTAGTTTGGGGTTTCGCCATACTTTTTGCCAATTTTGAGTGAGTGAGCGCATTAGGAACGAAGCTGTAGTGGGAATATCGCAGGGATGGAATTCCATAATTTCAAAATGTGCCTAATGGACTGCAAAAATAGTGCCAAAAATTCCAATTGCTTTCTTTTAAGGCTTTTTAAGGACCACATATAAGTGTTTCCATCGGAAGGTTTACCGCGACAAAATAAAATAAAAGTCATATATCTAACGTATTTATGGGCCAAATTGTCTGCTTTTTTTAATTATATACTGGCTATGTGGGTAGAAAATTTTTGCGTAAAATGGCGCCAAGGTCGAGATATTTCAAAAAATCATATTTATGGTCAACGTTTCACAATTGGGGTTGTAAAAGAAAATTTAAGAAAGTTGCATTAATTCAAAAAACTCTAAAAACAACTAGAATTACTCCAAATCATATTAAAACACGTTTCATGAAAAGAGCAATCCACAATTCGGTTTTGCGATTTTGTAAGAAAAGAAAAAATCAACTTGCATTTTTGTCACGTAACGACACTCTCTTTAATTGATTAAATTTAAATGATTTTTCGGTTAAATATAGAGCTAATCATGTGCTATACAATGGTCCAAAAAAGTAAAAGAAAACACATGTTTTCCTCATTGAAACGCACGACTGTCACTTATGTGACTGTGTATTATTAGAGTAAAAGCATAGTAAAATAATACAATATTCCGATTACGAAGGGGAAAAAACTGAAATATAGCTACTCGGAAATAGCTACTCGGTTTACACATATGCATACATATGTACCTATGTGCGAAATAACAGCAGTGCGACATTTTGACCAGTTTTGACTATTCTTCTTTACATTGAATAATTTTTATTAATTTTATATAATGACCTTTATTTTAATTTTTAAGTGATTTTAATTTTCACTTTTCGAATCTATAATTTATGATTGTGGCAAAACTGAATGAATTGTGCCAAAAGTGCACTTATGAATGAAAGTGCCAAAAATGGCACTATTGTGCCTACTTTTCGATCAATGCACATAGGGGTATTTAGCCGATTTATGCGGCCAAAATTATTTTTATGAATATCTCAACTCGAAATGTTTAGAAAAGACGTGGTATGACATATAGAATTGTAAATGTTTAAAATCAAGAAGGTTAAAACATTAACAGAGTTGCCACCTGTTAAAAAATGTTGTTCAATTTGTTATATGAATTGCTGCAATATGGGTATCAATGAAAATGGGTTTGAAAAGGCTTTATCTCTAAGGAACCTTCCAGGGTTTAAAAAATCAAATTCAACTTTAATTGAAGGAATTAAATAATTCAAATATGTATCACAGGATAGGTAAGAAATGGGTGTATTCGAGGTGCAATTAATGCGGCAGTGTTACTCTTTTATGAAAGAGTATCACGTTCTACGCGAAAATTTGGACGAATAAAATTTTGACAATCAGTTACTCATCATTGGCAAATCAAAAACAACATAAACATTTTTACTGCGCAATTTCTGCAACATTTTAGAAAAGTTGAAGTTGAGTATCAGCAACAACAACAACAGTTTGGTACGGATTAGTGAAGTGGATACTGATATACAGCATTTCATCATAAGTGGGTGGGGCCACACCCATTTTCTAAAACTTTAATGATAATCCTATTTTGTTCCAAAATTTTAGTTTACATACTAATTTTTAACAATTTGGATACAATATTTACTGAAATATCGTAGATTTTAATTTAAACGCTTGTATACCCAAAATTACTTCTTTAATCATCACTTATATAACACCAATGTAAAGGAAAACAAATGTTTATTCCGAAATATATAACATTCCCGCAGATTTCTAGCAACAGGACCGAAAGGTCCAATAAAACATGACTTTTGCTAATATCTCGAAAACTATTTATTTGTTAAATTCTAGTTCAGCGGCCTCAAATTCATCTAAAAAGTTTAATTTTAGTGTTAAAATAAATCTAAAGTAGTGTTACTATATACTAGTCGCGTTTTTAGATTTTTCCTTAATACATTTTCTAAGTTAAGAAATACCACTTATCTGCCATTTTCTGCGGGCAGTCTTTTCACACTATATTAGCCAAATTTCTAAGCTTTCAATTGAACAAAGAATAATAACGCGATCTCTCCCGGGGATACAACAAATTCCTTAATATTCACAAAAATTAACAAAAAAATACTCGTTGAAAACCGCTATTTTCGTTAAATTTAAATTGAACTTTTGCTTAATAAAATTATGAAAAAAAATTTACCCTTAAATGCATTATTACGGTCTGTATGCGGAGCCATCACTACTTTTTAAGAATATAATGCAGTAGTCAAAATATTAACTTAAAACCGTCACGATCTTTCTAGAGAGCGAAAATTTATTTATAAGCAGCGTTAGAATATTCTGTTTCCGGTCAACGGTGAGCGTTCGCTGTGCAAGTTAGAAATGTGAGGGGGACTGGGAAATGTTATTTGGAATGTTCTCTATCGAATGTGACTAATTTTTTAAGTTTTCTCCAAAATTTTATCAAATTGGTTTTTGGCCGCCTAAATCGTTCAAATACCCCTATGTGCAATGGCTCAGAGAGCGCTCAGCATTCTTTAGGGGTGGCTCACAAGCATGAATATGTTCCGCTCTCAAACCAAATCGTGGTTGCCTCAACTAAGATTTGGTAACCATGTGTTGAAAGAAAGCTTATCTGCATTAGCAGAGCTTAATAACATCCTTTTCTGAACCATACGTTAAGTTAAATGGAATTTGTAGAAATATGCTGCAAAGAAATATTTATTAGTATTTACCAAACCCTTCAACTAAATTGACGATTTGGTACAACCTAGATGAATATTAGAAGCTTTAATATATTTAGTTATAATTACCAACCCATGGTAATAGTTCCCATTCCTTGGTAAAAGTTCCCAAATATTGTCGAAATTCGGGAACTAAATATCTTTAGTTGTCGAAACTAATCGTTTTTCTCAGTGTATCTATGGCAACTTATTCACATAGATCAATCTCGTTGTGCATATGCGTACATCAGAGTGGTGGCGTTTCCTTGATTTAGACGTACTTATATCCAAAATATGTTGAGTGGCGGAGAATATCAAAATAGGCACTCTTTGCTGATCACCGATATACATATATGTAAATGGGCAAGCATCTTCCGGTTTGGAACTATTTTCTCCTATATTTCTAAACCGCATTCAATGACTGTTACTTTGTTTTTAGTTTTCGGGAAAAGGTAAAGTTCTTAATGAAAATTTGAAGATTTATTTTTTTAATTTTGTACAAAGTTTGGAACTTTGGTTTTTAGGGCTTCTGTAAGAGGACAGTCTCTTCTTCTGGTAAAAAAATAAAATTAATTTACTTAGGAACATTAGAATTAAATGGGGAAAAATCGATGGTAAATTTGTTTTAACATAAGCTATACATTTGTAATTTAGTTAACTTTCATTTCTTTTCATCGTTTCCTAACAAAAATACAATGAAACATTTAAACATTTTTTGCTGAAATCTTGGATCTCTCATCCCTTATGGATTTTTTATAAGCACTTCGCAACCTCCAAAGTCGGTAAATTATTTAAATAGCAGTTTACCAGATACGCTCGTGGCGAAGTCTCGCGCAACCGAGTGCAGCTAGTTTTAATATATTTTATTTTATTATGTTAAGCATTGTTTCGTACATATATTCCAGTACAAGCAGAATTAAATATTGGTATAGGTGATATTATATTTAAGTATATTTTTAGTTAGTTTGAGCCAAAACATTAAATAAAATCTCTTCATGGTTATAAAAACGTACATATATTTGAGCAATGAAATAATAAATAAACATTTGTATAAATAGACAAAAATATGTGGATCCAAGTTCTGTGGCACATAAATAATCTTTATCAACACTTTTACAGTACGCTACGTACATGTTCGTGGGTAACCGCGCTCACGTTCTGTTCTCTGTTGTGGGTTATTTTTTCTCTTCAAAAGTAAGAGTTGATTTGGGACTCTTTCAAAGTGGAGAGGGTTATTTTCGATATCTGCTATTGCGAACATAGCGCTCGGGTACAAAAAATATACATATTACATATGCAAATTTTCCAAAAATAGATGTTAACCCCCGTTCAGGTGCGGTACTGAATTTGTTACCTTTTTTGAGCTCGAAATGTCGGCCAGTATCAAAAACACTTTTAAGACCATTATTAACAACTTGTTGCATGTTCAAATTTTCTTGGCATTATGTAGTATGTTGGTGTTTGGCCCAGTTTGTTCATTCATAGGTACGGTGACCATTCGTACAGATTTTGGCGGGATAGTACCGATTTTCGGTGTTTTCTTTATTCATTTATTAATACTCTCCCTGTACTCTGGCCCAAAAACAATTTTTCGTACAAGCGAGGCAGCACTTTCGTTATCACAAAGGACATAGAATATTAGGAAGCCATAAACATATACAGCATCCTTATTAATAATATAATAATATAATTAATGAAATTATAAAAAATAATTCTAATACCCTCAAAAAATCGTAGGTATGAAAAACTTAAGCTGTAGAGAGGAGAGGGTGGCAAAAATATAAATAGGGAAGAGACATTTTAGCTTTCTTGGCTTACGCCTTTCGGTTTTTAATGCTTGTTACTTTTTATAAAAATGTGGCTCGTTATCTAACAAAGACCATATAAGTTAAAATTTCAAACTTTATACACAAATTAAAAATTTTTGAGATTTTGAATTAGATTTCTTAGAAATATTCTGAGTATGCTGTAACCCGTTCATTTCAAAATGCAAATTTTAATTAGCTATGACTTACCGTTGATATTTGGTAAATTTTTTTGGAAGGTGATGCTTATAGAAATTAAATTGTTGAACATAATATGTATGGAAGAAAATGCGCGACAAAAATTGCCATAAATCAACTGTAAGTCCAAGCTTGTTCCAACTTGCACTTTATTATACTAAAATTTAATTGTAGCCCATTAGCATACTCAAAACAGTTCTAGAAAATCTGATTAAAATGTTTCAAATTGTGATGCAAATTTTGAAATTTTGATTTAGATGATTATTTTACATAGTAAGTTATATTTTCATTAAAAAAATAATAAACATTTTGAAATTTGTTTCTCTTTGTTTTGTTTTAAATAAAACTGTATTATGCATTTTTATTCTAAAAACAAAATTGTATGCTCAGACTCGATGCTTTAGAAATGTCCCGATTTTTGTCCACGGAAATCTGGTCACCGTATTCATTGGTGATATGGCGAGAAAAGAAAGGTTGAGAACTACTCGTCTAATGCATTTACGTACATACATACCGTGTGTACATGCATAAAACACAGTGTTGCCAAGTTTTGAATTTGAAAAAGCACTAAAACCCGAGAAAAATCGTGTTTTTCTCGAAAAATGCACCAAATTTGTATCGGAGTATTTAATGGACTTTATATCAGAGACCCAGAATAATAATTATTTCATGGTGGGGTTTTAAAAAAGTCATCCAAATTTTCGTAAGAAATAAGTCTTTGATAATAATTAGTATGAGAAATTTTTTTAAGTCATCGATAAATATTGTTTTAAGACTTATATTAGAAGTCTTTTCATTATAATTATCAGCGAGATAAATATTTTTTCAAAGACTTTAATTTTGAGACCTATATTATAAAAGTCTTGACATAATAATTATCATTGAGTTAAATATTTTTAAGTCTTCAAAGACTTTTATTTTGAGACTTATATTATAAGTCTTTTGATAATAATTATGAGTGCGAAAAAATTGTGTATATAGTACCGAACGGGTCCCAATAAATATATAAGTCTTAAAATAAAAGTCTTTGAAAACTTAAAAATATTTATCTCTGATAATTATTAAGAAAAACTTTTGTGATATAAGTCTTAAAATAAAAGTCTTTGAAGACTTAAAAAACTTATCCCTCTGATAATTATTATGAAAGGACTTTTATAATATAATATAAATATATAATAATAATAAAAATTATAGATGACTCGAAAAATATTTACTTAATATAATGATTATTGATTGACTTTTATTCTTTTCTCTTATAATAGTTAAGTCTCTGCTTTATATGCATACAATTTTTTTTTGTAGGGATGCTGATTTAAATTGATAAAAATCAATGTTGCTCGGCGGTCGGATTTTTTCTGTTTTCTATAAATTCAAATATTTTCGTCCAAGCGACGATAACATTCTTGTTCTTATTTTCTGATTTGCAGCTGTGTCCAGCGATGCCGCTTCGCTTAGATTCAAGAAAGATTTAGAAATTTTTCTTCGTTTTGCATAATTTTTTCTACAACTCCTGTCTAACGAAAGCAAAAACAAAAAATAAAGTTTCATGAACTACGTAGTAGTTTAAATCTACACTGCAGGCTCTTATGATCTCGTGAACTAAAAGAACATAAAAAAATTTTCTTTCCGTTCGTAAACATAACGAAATTTGATTTCCCTTTTTAATGTGCCTTATTTGAGCGCACAGTGGGAAAAATCTTACTGTGTCAAAAATTAGTTGAGCCCAAGATGTATTTCTGCATCAAAAAGAAAATTTTGAAAAAAATGTCGCTTACGTTATTTTGGCGGTTAGGGATCGATATGCTCGCTTACGATTGTCATTGTGCCATGATTTTGTTTCCATTTTTGTAAAGTTGCTAAAATATTTACTATTGCTATTACTTTGGCTTCGATTTTTTCAGATTTACAGATTTGGTGTCTTTAAATTAAAAAAAAAGGACCAAAAAACACACCAATCACCAAATTAAAAAATTTTCGCGTTTTGAATAAAGAAAAGCACTAAATTTAGTGCGAAAAGCACCCAGTTGGCAGCAGTGATAAAACAAGTATTGCCACTGAACTGTATACAAAATGGCTTTTACCCACCCTATTGCAAACTACTTTTACATACGTTTCTTTTTTAGATAGTATACGAGACTACCCCCAAGTTAACAAATATTCCATTAAAAGAATTTACTAAGTAAAAAGTCATAAAAAGGCAACGATTGTCGGCTCTATCAAATTCCACCTATTCGCGGCTTCAAAATCGCCCCGCGAAGGCCGTGAAAAGCGGCAAACTTTTAAATCAGAAGAGCATTCTGATTTTTTATTATTGCGTTCATTTATGTTTGCACATATGTACGTGCATGTTCATTTGTATATACATTTATGTGTAAACATTTGTATGAGTGGAGAATTCGTTTGTATTCTATCGCTGGGCGCATGCACTTTTCGTATAAACGCAATGAGAATTTGCAGCGGCTTCAATTGAAAGGATCCCATTTCAATGGCAAAGGTTCAGTTTTACTTGTGCTCGCCTTGTATTCCGGTTCGGCGCTTCAAATTTTTTCTTTTTAGCTTAAGAAAATATTTCACTATGATTTTGTGACGCGACTGATAGCACCATAATTGACAATGCTTTCCTTAATTGGGCGTATATATTTATAAAATTAAGCAGTTTGTCAACAGATTGAGGCCACTTGAATCTTCACACGTCACCAATCAAGTATCTGTCACGTAATCAAGAAGCTTATTGTATGGCTCCTTTGATCAGTTTTAATTATGTATGTGTTTTTTCTAGAACAAAGTGATTTTGGGTTCGGTCGATTTTAAGGTAAGTGCAGTTATAATTTCTAACTTAATTCACTCGTATTTATTCACAAAAAACAGGCTGTGTAGTTAACTTTAACTTTGAATTAAGCAACAGGTGCAATAAAGTAATTAGTGAGCAAATCAAATAGTCGACGTTCAATTATACGAATGCTCCTTCGGATAAATGTCGAATAATATGTATATTCTAGTTGATATACTAGAGATTGTAGTGCATATATTACGAACACTTTACGCAAAATTTTACCATTCGATAAAATGAAATATGTTTTTAATCATTTCTGCTATTATTTATGTATGGAGAGAAATTCGCCAAGTGTTCCAGGAAAACTTTTGTGTCAGCATTTTGTTCAAACTCCACCACGTTGTTGCTATGGTTACTGTGAACCAATGTGTAAAATAATTTCTTTCAACCGCGGTTTTTTGTCGAGTTATACGAGTTTAAACATGCAAATTTCAGTCCTTTTTCTTAGTCACAAGTTTTCTTAACAAAATGCTGACATACAATTTTTTCCTCATACACTTAGCGAATTTTGCCCCATATATTGGAATGGAATATAATTGTGGGTGGCCGGAAAACCAAAAACAAATTTTTCCAAGCACTCAGGCAGTATTGTATTGCCCAGTATACTTAAGGTCAAGAGACAGGATTTATAGGAAAGGGGTATATAGATGGGGTGGGAATTCATTGCTGCTCTGAAAACTTACAAGACTGCATTATGAATTTTAGAAGTTTGTTGAGGGAAAGAGAATGTACATACCTCGTCCATTCTCAGTACATGCGACCCAAAAATGTTCGTTCTGAGCCTGGCCAAGGGCGGACAGCAGCAGAGAAAATTTTCTGTACTATCCTAGTCCTCCAAATACGAGGTACACAGTGGATCGACGATGATGCCTATGGTGACCATATTTCGTCTTCATGGATTGTGCCCCGTAATCAGTCCTATCAGGGCTCGTAGATGACTCCTTCTTTGTCTGAGAAGGGATTTTGCTACCACCCTGTCAGACCTTTTTAGGAAACCCTTAGTTATTTTGCAGGTGTCAATAGTGCACCAACGGGTTTAATGAGTTTGGTTTATGAGATCCTTCATGCACCCGATCGTTACGGCTATGTTTGGCCCTAAAATTGGCTATGGTCCAGTTGGGCGCTCCAGAGAACCGCAGTTCGTCAATTCATCAGCCAGTTCGTTACCTTGAACACCGTAGTTTCCTGGCACCCACACAAGTTCAAGCTCATTTCACCTTGTAACGGAGTTCAGCTTAACTTACATTCCTGGACTATCTATGAAGAGGTGCGAGCGGATTACAAAACTATTAGAGCAGTTTGTCTGTCACTGCAGATCCTGATTTTATGTCCGCTACAACTTTCGCCACTTATCCATACTCCCACTTTCAGTATTGCAAAGATTTCCGATTGAAAGACCGTTGCCATTGCACTCAAAGCGGTAAAGCATCTGAAGTTACCGTCTAGATGCCATCCAGCTCCAGTAACGTTTTCAATCTTTGAGGCGTCGGTATAGAAAGTTTTCACCGAGCTTTCCAAAAGAGTGCCTGGATATCTCTATTGTTCCCTTGTAGGAAATCTAACGACGTACTTTCTTCCAAAGGAGACTCCAGGTATCAGTTTGTCATTAGGTGCCAACAACAAAGAATATTGCTCTGGCAACCTTCTGAAAAACTCTCTCTGCCCAGGACTCCGATTGTCGTGCCACATACCATAGAGTGCAGTCGACACATCGAGGCAAATTCAACAAAGCATTAAGAGCCGGTCCTGACGTTATAATGGCGCCCGTAATGCCTATACACACGCTCTTTTGTAGCCCGTTTTACGCAGAAACCGTGGTTTTGACCATGCAAGACCCTGCAAGCTGAACAATTCATCAATCTTATTTAGGATTCTCTGTGCCCTAACACAAACCTCCCTGAGAGATTTACCTGACGACAGTGCACCAACATCATCCCCGTAAGCTTGGATGTGAACGAAGTCTTGCATTTCCGTTAGTAGGGATTCCACTACCAAACACCACAAGAGAGGTGAGAGCCGCTCTGAGCATCCTAACCTCTGCCGTGGTACAAAGGCTAGCTTCATCCACCACGGCCAGTAATCTTCTAGATAACTTGAAGTGAATGGTTTCGTCCACTCCAGGTCTTCTGGCCGCAGAGCACATAGAGTCAAAAGTAGCGCCGTAAAATGCCCCTCGATATCAGTAAAGACTCCCATCATTAGCGCAACAAGGGGTGGGTTTTGGGGTTCAAACCCCCCCTAAAGCTAATAACCTCAAATACAATTTGTATCTTAAAGCTAAGAATCCAGCTCTCAAGGAAATTATAAGAAATATTTATTATAATTTCTGTTGCTTGAAAAATCGCTTTGCTTTTGCTGTAAATTTTCATGAGGGAATAAATATACGAGCATTTTTTTTTTTGAGAGCTGCAAACTGATTTAAGAAATTTTGGTAGAAGAAAATTTCTTTTCCATTTCTCGTCCGTCCTTTTATATGAATTTTTCATTTTTCTTGAGAGTTCAGTTAATTTTTTCGGTATTTGAAATATTAAAAAAATTTAGCAATCGTGAAAAATCACCATCTCTATCGAAAACCAGAAATCGAAAAAATGAACATAGAAGTGCAAAAATTCATGGAATCAATAAATTTAATTTTACTGCCACTTTTGAAAGTTGAGCGCATCTTGAGTTTATAGAACTTTTTATTAAACAAGTAGTTTTTAAGGAAAGAACACAACCGACTTCAATTCTCATATTCAAATTTAGGGGTACCGTTAATTTCTTCATGATCCAATCATCGGATCTCTAAAACAAAGTACGGGACGATTATCGACGACTATTACGGGACGGTGCTATCTTTATAATAAAAAAAGGATTCTTGAAAACGGTTCACGTGGTCCAAAGTTATGTATTCCGGCGAGATGATAACCTCCCTTTTTTTTGAAGTCGGTTAAAAGCGTTTGAGTTCTGTTAATCTGTAAATAAAGTGCAGTTTATGAATTTTAAAACGTTTATTTATTTATTACATACTGTACATAAAACTTGCATAAATGTATTTTAAAGAGGGTATTATCTGAAGCAAATTTTCAGTATTTTCCGGTGATATATTTTCAGAAATATAAAACCCCCCCTAAAATATATTCCTGGGTGCGCCCCTGACTCCTATTGTGTACTCACCTGCTTCCAGCCCCACTTCAATCTTTTTTACAAGGTCATGTAGAGCTGATTCAAAGGACTTTCCGCTTTGTTATGTATGTTAATGAACACTAAGGGGGATATTATCCAAAATCCTTAATCTAATGTACTTCTCGACCGTGCGCTCCAGACTTTTCAGCATGAAGTGTGCCAAACTGATTGGCCTAAGGCCTTAAAGACTAGGGCCCCTATAAGCCTGTCTCCCCCACACTTTATCATTATCGGATACACACCAGCTAGGCTGGCTGACGAAGTCGTCAAAAGAGGCTAAAAAAAATCTCACTGACTCCTCAGTCACCACCCGTGATGCCTTGTACCAGTTTAGTCTGGTGGCTGTTCCCGTCCCGCTGTCCTTCACCATATCTCTGCCTGCGTCAGGAATTATCCTGCTACCCGGAAAATGAGTTTCCAAGAGAGTTTTGTATGTGTCTTGTAGCGACATGGTATAAGTTCCATCGGATTTTCGGAGAGAATCAAGTCTAACCGTAAGGTCCTGTTGAAGTACTACCTTACACAGCCTGGCAGACTCTTTCATTTCGTGGATATCATTGCAGAAGCTTAATATTGACATGCGAATTTGCCTCTTATATTCCTTCTGCGTGTTATAACATTCGGACCAGCCCTCCTCTTTTCGGGTTTTCAAAGCCCTATATAGAAGTCTCATGGACCTTTTTCGAAGATTGATAGGCTAAGCGTTCCACCATGGGTCCGCTTTTCCCTGTCATCTTCTTCTAAGCGGACATAAGTACTTGCTCAGACAACCAATCGAAGTACTCGTTACCTCGCAGGTCGCCTCTTCAGTTGATTTAATGTTTTTGAGTTTAGGGGGATTTGGTATTCTTGTTTCAAGGAGCAATATTAATAATGTTAATATTAATAAGCCACAATAAAGTTGACAAATAAATAGTTTGGGATAAAGCTGCCTGACACTATACTATGGATCTATTTTATATATGGAATT